>NW_025318947.1:0-169655 GCF_016746245.2 Drosophila santomea
AAAATACATCGCCAGCACTAACGCAGATTTAAGCAATAACATCCACGGAACTTCCGGTCGTCGCTGGTTTATGGGCTTGCAGAGGTATACATAATGCAAATTAAACCATACAAGTTGGGAATTATATTAAACATAATGGATATAAGTTTTAAATTATAATAAACGATAACGTGGCCAAGAGCTAGCAAAATGTAATGTCCAATGAATGACACAAAGAATAAATTAATTCTATCTCGAAAATGTACTTTAGTTGTTACATAAAGTTATCCATAAATATTCAATATGATAAATGTTTTTTTGCAGCAAAGTAAGTGTTCAACATAGCATATTGTTTTTATGCATATTTATCGGCCATTTGTGGACAATTCATATTGCAAATTATTTGTCGATAATTCTTTTATTAATATTTAATGTCGATTGAATTTAATTTCGAATATAAAAAAACGGATGTACTTATTTTAAAAATATTAGTAATTTCTTAAACTACAAACCTGCCTTGTTTTGTTCTCCTAAGAATACATCGACAGCACAACGCAGATTTAAGCAATAACATCACGGAACTTCCGGTCGTCTCTGGTTTATGGGCTCTCAGAAGGTATATAAAAAACTTTTTTGGTGATAGATTTAATGAAAAAAAAAATTTTCCTTTTTTATGATATTTATTTGAATAAGTTTCACCAGAGGTCAGTTAAGAACTAATTTACAACTAATTTCTTTCGGCCCAGCAAACCTTTTACAGAGGATTAACATAAGCCTTTTAAGTTCTACTTAGCTTTATATGTCAAGCTTAACAGATCATTAAGCTCGTTACCGTTCAGCGGTTTGTATCTTGGGGGAATGTTATTTATGAGGCTTTTGGAGAGTGAAGCTTTCCAAAAGATCGGCTTTAGCTTTTTTATATGAAGAGTGAGTATGTCGTATGAAGAAATGAATATGTCACTCCCCCACCTTTTAGATATTAGCTTGTCCTCAAGCGATTATTTCTGGATATAAGTGTGGTACTGGATTTGCAATTTCAGCTATTTCTGTTTTTGTCTCTGTTTCTTTTTCGATATTTTTGTTAGTGGTTTTACTTGGTTTTAGGTAAGAGATAATAATTTTGTGTCGCGCTGTTTTACATTTCATATAAAAGTAAAATATGTAAATTAAAACTAAAACAGATATGAAGATTATTAGTATGTTTCTGTAAATTGTGTTACTCTTATTGTTTACCAAAATCATTTCCTTAATTTCTATGTGTGACATTGGTTCGATTTTTGTTACATTGTGTTCAGTAAATATTACATTTGTGTATTGTTGAATACTATTAGATATTGTAATTTGTTTTAATTCTGCTGTGCAGTTGGATATTTTTATAATTTTATTATTTTAATATAAATCTCTTGACCGTTACAATTGTGATAAAGTTTTCCTCTGGTCATATTCCAGGTTATAAGTATATTTGGTTTAATGTATTGAATATAGGATTGTTTACGATATTTTTGAAAGGTACAAGTTGGTGTTTTGTGTTTTATTATGTTAGCTATGCAATGGTCTTTGACAATATTCTTTGTTAGTGTATTTAGAACGTAGTTGTTTTGTGAGTAGAATTTGCCTTCAATATTTTCCTTAATATGGCCATTATTGTCGGGGTAAGGTGCAATGATGAAAGTTGGTCGTTCAATTGAATTCATAGGAATGTGGGACATTAGGAATATTTCATTAGTAGGTACGTTGTACCAAGCGGAAGTTTTTATGTTTATCAGATTTTTGTAATTAATGTTGCCAATATATTCATGTTTTAGTAGTTTATGATTAAATATTCCTAGTCGTGTTAGTTGTGAACCCATTTCAATGTCTTCGATATATTCTGTAAAATGTTCAATATTAAATATTAATAGATTAAATTTTTGTGCCTTTTTCAAAGAATTGGACTGGTTGTTAATTATTTCTATGCCATTTTTGAGACTGTCAATAACGTGGTTTAGAGTGATGACCTGTACTGTGTCTTGTGATAGAGTCGAAATTTGTTGTTCAATATGTTGTCTGTCGTCTTCGTCTAATGTGCCAAAAAGATATCTTAATGTGGAACCTACAAAGTTAGCCAGTCCTCGTTTGTTTCGTTTTGAGATGCGTATGCCATTTATTTCTCTTTCCATTTTCTCGGTTAAATATTTAATTTGTGTGACATTTTTAAATTCTTGACATTGTTTAATTATACTAATTAATGTTTCTTCAACTTCTGTAATATTTATGGTGAGACAGTGATGCATAAAGGTGATGGGGATTTGTATTGTTCCAGATTCAAACAAGATAAATCCTTGATTGTTTTCTATTGGGTTGATTTCGATTGTTCCTGCTGTAGTTTGTGTCGCAATACAAGTTATTATGGTGATTATGAGTCCGATGATTGGGAGGTGTCGGTTTGCTGCAAGTATTTGCTGTCATTAACTTTCTTTTTAAATTTGCTTTTATAATGAATAACGTTTTGACCTCTATTATTTTCGTTATAATGTTTTTCGTCAAATTGTTCTATTTTGCCTGTTTTTCTAAAGGGATTCTTTGATTTTGCGCGTGTTAAGTGTGCTTGTCTAAATTTTGTGTCGATTTCGAAATCCTGTCGTTTTTTGTTAAGATTTTTGATTTTCATTTCTTTAATCATCTGGGTATCATAAGTAGGTGTGTCACAAAGAATAAATTAATTCTATCTAGAAAATGTAGTTTAGTTATTAGATGAAAGTTATCGATAAATAGCGTAATATTTTTATGCATATTTATTGGCCATTTGTTGACAATTCATTTTGCGATCGTCTCTGGTTTATGGGCTCTCAGAGGTATATATAATGCAAATTAAACCATGCAAGCTGGGAATTATATTAAACATAATGGATATAAGAGGTAGCAAAATGTAATGTCCAATGCATGGCACCAAGAATAAATGAATTTTATCTCCAAAATGTACTTTAGTTATTAGATGGAAGTTATCCATACATTTTGTATATGATAAATGTTTTTATGCGGAAAATTAAGTGTTTAACATAGCATTTTAGCTTCCATTTGTTGACAATTCATATTGCAAATTATTTGTCGATATTTCTTTGATTAATATTTTAAGTCGATTGAATTTAATTTCGAGTATCAAAAAAACGGATGTACTTATTTTAAAATTATTATTAATTTCTTTAACTATGAATCTGCTTTATTTTGGTCCTTGATGTACAACATCCTGGACGCTCCTAAGAATACATCGCCAGCATCAACGGAGATTAAAGCAATAAATCCATGGAACTTCCGATCGTCTCTAGTTTATGGGCTCTCAGAGACGTATATAATTGAAATTAAACATAACAAGTTGGGAATTATATTAAACGTAATGGATATAAGTTTTAAATTATATAAACGGTAACGTGGCCAAGAGCTAGCAAAATGTAATGTCCAATGCATGACACCAAGGATAAATGAATTTTATCTCCAAATGTACTTTAGTTATGAGATGGAAGTTATCCATAAATATTCTATATGATAAATGTTTTTTATGCAGCCAAAGTATGTGTTCAACATAGCATTATTGTTTTTATGCATACTTATCGGCCAAAAAACAGATGTACTTAATTTCTTACAATGCGAACCTGCCTTGTTTTGGTCCTCGATTCACAACATCCTGGACTCTCCTAAAAATGCACCAGCACCAACGCAGATTTAAGCAATAACATCCACGGAACTTCCGGTCGTCGCTGGTTATGGGCTCTCAGAGGGTATATATATAAGGGAAATTAAACCATTGTAAGTTGGGAATTATTATAATAAAATTAATGGATATAAGTTTAAATTATAATAAACGATAACGTGGCCGGAGGTAGCAAAAATGTAATGTCCAATGCATGGCACCAAGAATAAATGAATCTATCTCCAAAATGTACTTTAGTTGTTAGATGAAAGTTATCCATAAATATTCAATATGATAAATGTTTTTATGCAGCAAAGTAAGTGTTCAACATAGCATATTTTATCGGCCATTTGTGGACAATTCATATTGCAAATTATTGTCGATAATTCTTTTATTAATATTTAATGTCGATTGAATTTAATTTCGAATATAAAAAAACCGTATGTACTTTTTTTAAAATTATTAGTAATTTCTTAAACTACAAACCTGCCTTGATTGGTTCTTTGATTCACAACATCGTGGACGCTCCTAAGAATACATCGCCAGCATCAACGGAGATTAAAGCAATAAAATCCATGGAACTTCCGATCGTCTCTAGTTTATGGGCTCTCAGAGGTGTATATAATTGAAATTAAACAATAACAAGTTGGGAATTATATTAAACGTAATGGATATAAGTTTTAAATTATAATAAATGGTAACGTGGCCAAGAGCTAGCAAAATGTAATGTCCAATGCATGACACCAAGAATAAATGAATTTTCTCTCCAAAATGTACTTTAGTTATTAGATGGAAGTTATCCATAAATATTCTATATGATAAATGTTTTTATGCAGCAAAGTAAGTGTTCAACATAGCATATTGTTTTTATGCATATTTATCGGCTATTGTGTACAATCAATTTGCAAATTATTTATCGATAATTCTTTTATTAATATTTAATGTCGATTGAATTTAATTTCTAGTATCTAAAATACGGATGTACTTATTTTAAAATTATTAGTAATTTCTTAACTACAAACCTGCCTAGTTTGTTCGTTGATTCACAACATCGTGGACGCTCCTAAGAATACATCGCCAGCATCAACGGAGATTTAAGCAATAAAATCCATGGAACTTCCGATCGTCTCTGGTTTATGGCTCTCAGAGGTATATATCATAAAAATTAAACAATAACAAGTTGGGAATTATATTAACGTAATGGATATAAGTTTTAAATTATAATAAACGATAACGTGGCCAGAGCTAGCAAAATGTAATGTCCAAGAAAAAATGAATTCTATTTATTATGACGTTGCAACTGCTGTGTAGACTCGAGAGATTCCTGATCATATGTCATATTTACCTTCAGCGATTATCTGGTTGAGGGTGCTTCTAGCTTACTGATACTGTTAACATTTGGAACACATA
This sequence comes from Drosophila santomea, assembly GCF_016746245.2. Classification (NCBI taxonomy): domain Eukaryota; kingdom Metazoa; phylum Arthropoda; class Insecta; order Diptera; family Drosophilidae; genus Drosophila; species Drosophila santomea. Next base: position 5,057 of record NW_025318947.1, read on the forward strand.
TTGGAGGAGGTTTTGGAGCTGCCGTTTGACGCGGCTGGTCATTATTTGAGTTGTGGGCGCTAAATTCAATTGATTCCTCATTGGTCTCCAAATCTTCGGTAAGGCTTATTTCTTCAGCTAAAGGTGCGAAACGGTTGTTGCGCAGACTAGTTGAGGGCGAAGCTTGTCTTGTTTTTCCCATAGACGCTCGGGAGATGGTTTCTTTGCTTTTTTCAATAATGTAGGATCTTTTCCAGAATCGGTAGGGTTCCGCTTCCTGCGTCCAGAAGGGGGGCGGGTCTGAAACGAGCACCCCAGACGGGGAACCTCTGGTGAAGTAGTATAACCTGTGGACATACTTATTACAGAGGAATTAACTGAAGCAGTACTTGTGGAAGCTCCCACAGTGTATGTTGATGTTGAACAAACTTCTCTTGTTTGTTAACTGTATTTGTTACTGTTGAAGCAGAGCTGGTTTTACCAAGACTTGCTTGTGAAAGGCCAAGAGAATCGTATTGCCTTGAGGCAATCATAGCTCGTATCTCTGCTGGAGTGTGTCCAGCGATTTTCTTCATCCTCTCGAATCCGTTCAGCTCTTCCGAGAGCGGCGGATTAGAAGGGGTGTTTTTATCCACTTAATAATTAACTAAATTTTCAACTCGGAAAAATAGAAATCATATGCATTGACATCAAAACGTGGAGACAAAAGTTTTATTTCTTATCTCTCGCCGGCCTGTGCGTTTTTGCGAAGTCCACAGAGACACCGCTTGGCAGACGGTGTCTAAAAATAGATTGCGCACTGATAAGCACAAGCATAAGAAGTTGAAGATCACTCTTCGTAATTCGAACGTCGGCGAGTGCAGACGTGTTTTCTTTCAAGCTACGAATAGCAAGTTCTAAAAACTACAACAGTATAGTGAAAGTTAACACAAAGTGTAAAGTGCAGTTTGCACAACTAACAATTTTGACTATAGTAATTATTTACTAAAATAAATAATTATTCCATATTGTTCTGGTAATTGTTATATGTGGACTTAGAACAATGAATCAAAACGACATACGTTCTCAGCGACAATGTGAACAAGACGAGCGCCGGCTCTCTTTACAACGCAACAATGCATACTTTTCTTTCGTCTCACCGGCAAATCGGTGATCGAGCACCCTCACCTTCAACTAACTCGAAACTTTTGCCCTCAGAGAACGACAGACCGCGTTCTTGCTCTCCCTCTCTGCCTGCTTCGGCTCACAAGTCGTGGAGCGAAGAGACCGCCTCTCCTACCCCGCTCCTCTCGCAGCGCCAAACGACCGTCCCGGGTAACTGTAACACTGCAATAACGAGTGCAGTGACCTCACTGGCAACTGTCACTGCTACCACAACAACAACTTCGTCAGCGGCCCAACTAATTATCGCTGTGCCAGCTGTAAATAATTCAGCAGCACTGACCGTTTGCAACAACAATAATGCACGCAAAGAAGAATCAAAACAAAAGCAGAAGTCGATTTCGACTGTGCAGACTGGCATGGATCGCTACATCCAAATCAAGAGAAAGCTCAGCCTCAAAACAATAAGGCAGGTAATCAACCCAAAATCATCGAACCAGCAACGGCAATGAAAACTCTGCAGTAAATAATTCAAACCGATATGCTATCTTGGCTGATTCTGCGACCGAACAACCCAACGAAAAAACGGTAGGGGAACCAAAAAAGACCAGGCCTCCACCAATTTTCATACGAGAACAAAGTACAAATGCACTTGTAAATAAACTCGTTGCTTTGATTGGTGACAGCAAATTCCACATTATCCCACTTAAAAAAGGAAATATTCATGAAATAAAACTACAGATCCAAACAGAAGCAGACCACCGTATAGTGACTAAATACCTAAATGATGCTGGTAAAAACTACTACACATACCAATTAAAAAGTTGCAAAGGGCTACAGGTAGTACTTAAGGGCATTGAAGCAACAGTGACACCAGCTGAGATAATTGAGGCTCTGAAGGCCAAAAACTTTTCTGCAAAGACAGCTATTAATATTTTAAACAAAGTCAAAGTTCCGCAGCCACTATTCAAAATAGAACTCGAACCAGAGCTCCAGGCACTAAAGAAAAACGAAGTGCACCCAATATACAATTTACAGTACTTGCTACATCGGAGGATCACCGTGGAGGAGCCGCACAAACGTATCAATCCAGTTCAATGTACTAATTGCCAAGAATACGGCCACACCAAGGCATACTGCACCCTTAAGACCGTATGTGTTGTCTGTAGCGGAACCTCATACTACCGCAAACTGCCCCAAAAACAAGGACGATAAGTCTGTGAAGAAATGCAGTAACTGCGGGGAAAAAAATACTGCAACTACAGAGGCTGTGTGGTGTACAAAGAATTGAAGAGCCGCCTAAACAAACGTATTGCCACAGCACATACATACAACAAAGTCAATTTCTACTCTCCGCAACCGATTTTTCAACCACCCCTAACTGTCCCAAGCACTACTCCAACAATTTCTTTCGCTAGCGCCCTAAAATCCGGACTAGAAGTGCCCGCCCCACCGACAAGAACTGCTCATTCCGAACATACACCGACAAACATCCAACAAACACAACAAAGTGGCATCGAAGCTATGATGCTATCCCTACAGCAAAGCATGAAAGACTTTATGACGTTCATGCAAAATACTTTGCAAGAGCTCATGAAAAACCAAAATATCCTGATTCAACTTCTTGTATCTTCAAAATCCCCATATGGCTTCCCTACGGATATCTCTGTGGAACGCAAATGGCGTTTCACGGCATACACAAGAGCTCACACAGTTCATTTACGAAAAAAAACATCGACGTAATGCTACTATCAGAAACGCACCTCACAAATAAAAACAATTTTCATATACCAGGATACTTGTTCTATGGTACAAATCATCCAGATGGTAAAGCTCATGGAGGCACTGGAATACTCATCAGAAATCGCATAAAACACCACCACTTAAACAATTTTGACAAAAACTACTTACAATCTACGTCCATAGCCTTACAACTCAACAATGGTTCAACGACTCTAGCCGCAGTCTACTGCCCACCGCGCTTTCCAATCTCTGAGGATCAATTCATGGAATTCTTTAACACACTAGGTGACAGGTTCATCGCAGCGGGTGACTATAACGCCAAGCACACCCATTGGGATCTCGACTTGTGACGCCAAAGGGTAAGCAATTGTACAATGCGCTTACGAAGCCAGAAAACAAGCTAGACTATGTATCCCCGGGTAAGCCTACATACTGGCCAGCAGACCCAAGAAAAATCCCAGACCTGATCGATTTTGCAATTACTAAACATGTCCCCCGCAACATGGTCACCGCCGAAGCACTAGCAGATTTATCATCAGATCACTCACCTGTTTTTCTAAATATGCTAACTCGCCCCCACATCGTCGACCCACCGTATAGACTCACAAATTTTAGAACAAACTGGACAAGGTATCAAAAGTATGTCTGTTCACACATAGAACTAACGACGGCATTATCTACAAAGGAGGATATAGACAAGTCAACGGAAACTCTTGGAAACATTTTAGTTTCGGCTGCAAAGGCTTCAACCCCGCCAGTGACGTATGCAAAACCAAACTACATCAAAACTAATCGCGAAATCGAGCGGCTGGTATTAGATAAACGACGCCTACGAAGGGATTGGCAGTCTAATAGATCGCCAATTACAAAGCACATGCTTAAGATAGCCACACGCAGGCTTACCAATGCTCTCAAACAAGAGGAAAAAACAGCCAACGTTCATATATCGAGCAACTCTCTCCCACCAGCACTAAGTACCCTCTTTGGAGAGCTCACAGAAACCTAAAGACTCCAATAGCGCCAATTATGCCACTACGAAGTCCCTCTGGCACCTGGTTTCGAAGTGATGAAGAAAGAGCCAGTGCCTTCGCTGACCATTTACAAAATGTATTCCGACCAAATCCCTCTACCAACACATTTATTCTCCCTCCTTTAATAGCAGCCAATCTAGATCCTCAGACCCTTTGAATTCCGACCATGTGAACTAGCAAAGGTTATCAAAGAGCAACTGAACCCAAGAAAATCGCCTGGCTACGACCTAATAACTCCAAGAATGCTCATTGAACTCCCAAAGTGTGCTATTCTTCACATCTGCCTGTTGTTCAACGCAATCGCCAAGCTTGGATACTTCCCTCAAAAATGGAAAAAGTCGACCATAGTAATGATTCCAAAGCCAGGAAAAGATAAAACGCAGCCATCATCATATAGACCGATAAGCTTACTAACATGTCTTTCAAAGCTGTTTGAAAAAATGCTACTCCTTCGGATTAGCCCTCATCTTAGAATAAACAACACACTTCCAACACATCAATTTGGCTTTAGAGAAAAACATGGAACCATCGAACAGGTCAATCGAATCACGTCAGAAATTCGTACTGCTTTTGAACATCGAGAACACTGCACAGCCATTTTTCTAGACGTCGCGCAGGCATTTGACAGAGTGTGGCTCGATGGACTTTTGTTTAAAATAATCAAGCTGTTGCCCCAAAACACACATAAGCTACTGAAGTCATACCTATATAACAGAGTGTTTGCAATAAGATGCGATACAAGCACTTCACGCGATTGCGCAATCGAAGCTGGAGTGCCGCAAGGCAGTGTACTGGGTCCAATCTTATACACCCTGTATACGGCGGATTTCCCCATAGACTACAATCTAACAACCTCCACGTTCGCTGATGATACCGCGATACTCAGTCGCTCCAAATGCCCAATAAAAGCCACGGCACTCCTATCCCGACACTTAACATCTGTAGAACGATGGCTTGCCGACTGGAGAATTTCAATAAATGTTCAAAAATGCAAGCAGGTTACCTTTACCTTAAACAAACAAACATGCCCACCACTGGTCTTGAATAACATATGCATTCCACAAGCCGACGAGGTAACATATCTGGGTGTTCATCTGGACAGGCGGCTCACTTGGCGCAAACATATAGAAGCCAAATCGACACATCTTAAACTTAAAGCAAGGAACCTCCACTGGCTCATAAATGCTCGCTCTCCACTTAGTCTGGAGTTCAAAGCTCTTCTATACAACTCCGTCTTAAAACCTATCTGGACTTATGGCTCCGAGCTGTGGGGCAACGCATCCAGAAGTAACATAGACATTATTCAGCGAGCACAGTCAAGAATTCTGAGAATTATCACTGGAGCGCCGTGGTACCTTCGGAACGAAAACATACACAGAGACCTAAAAATCAAATTAGTAATCGAAGTAATAGCTGAGAAAAAAACGAAGTATAACGAAAAGCTGACCACCCATACAAATCCCCTCGCAAGAAAACTAATCCGAGTATGCAGTCAAAGCCGGCTGCACCGCAACGACCTCCCAGCCCAGCAATAAACTTATTAGGGCATTAATGAAAAAACTATCACTAAGTGAAAGTTAATTAAGTTAGATTAAGATTTGAACACTTATTGTTAGTCTCTTAACACAAAGGGAAGATTCAATAAATAATAAAAAAAGCAAAAAAAAAAAAAAAAAAAAAACTCTTCGGTTTAGATTTGGAGCTGACACGACCGTACTAATTGAACGCATAAACTCGACTCAAAAGTACATTTTGGAGAAATCATTTATTTTTGGTGTCATGCATTGGACATTACATTTTGCTAGCTCTTGACCACGTTATCGTTTATTACAATTTAAAACGTATATCCAGCCCATAAACCAGAGACGACCGGAAGTTCCGTAGATGCTATTGCTTAAATCTGCGTTGGTGCTGGCCATGCATTTTTAGAATATTCCAGGATGTTGTGAATCAAAAACCAAAACAAGGCAGGTTAGTAGTTTAAGAAATTAATAATAATTTTAAAATAAGTACATCCGTATTTTAGATAATCGAAATTAAATTCAATCGACATTAAATATTAATCAAAGAATTATCGACAAATAATACGCAAAGTGAATTGTCAACAAATGGCCGATAAATAATATAATTACCAACTTTTTATTGTTTAATTTCCATTATATATACCTCTGAGAGCCAGATACCAGAGACGACCGGAAGTTCCGTTAATGTTATTGCTCAAATCTGCGTTAGTGCTAACGATGTATTTTTAGGTGCGTCCAGGATGTTGTGAATCGAGGAACAAAATCAGGCAGGTTCGCATTGTTAGAAATTGAGTATATCCGTTTTTTTGACAATGAAATTAAATTCAATCGACATTAAATATTAAAGAATTATAGACAAATATAGACAAATTCGCAAAATGAATTGTCAACAAATGGCCGATAAATATGCATAAACACAAAATGCTATGTTGAACACTTATTTGCTGCATAAAAACATTTATCATATTGAATATTTATGGATAACTTTCATCTAACAACTAAAGTACATTTTGGAGATAGAATTCATTTATTCTTGGTGCCATGCATTGGACATTACATTTTGCAACCTCTTGGCAACGTTATCGTTTATTATAATTTAAAACTTATATCCATTATGTTTAATATAATTCCCAACTTCCCAACGACCGGAAGTTCCGTGGATGTTATTGCTTAAATCTGCGTTGGTGCTGGCGATGTATTTTTAGGAGCGTCCAGGATGTTGTGAATCAAGGACCAAAACAAGGCAGGTTCACATTGTAAGAAATTAAGTACATATGTTTTTTTTTGATACTGGAAATTAAATTCAATCGATTTAAAATATTAATCAAAGAATTATAGACAAATAATTCGCAATATGAATTGTCAACAAATGGACGATAAATATGCTATGTTAAACACTTAATTTGCCGCATAAAATATTTATCATATGGAATATTTATGGATAACTTCCATCTAATAACTAAAGTACATTTTTTTTTTTTTTAATTTTAATTATTGGAATTAAACAAGTTTACTGCTACCTATGTGGCAGCTTTACCAGGTTTTACATAAATTTCTACAGCATAGGCATAGGCAATATATACATTACTTTACAAATTAAGCTAAAAAAATATTTATAATAATCCCGATGGGAGATCATGTGGGTGGAATCTTTTCAGCCGTCTTTTTCTCAGGGGATGGATAAGCCTTCTCGCCATTGTGTTGGGGTGGGAACCGAGTCGCCGCATGTATCTTTCCGCATGGGTCCTCAGTACATCGCCTATCTTTGGAATATTAAGATCCCTTTCGATATCTCTGGTTCTCATGTACCAGGGGGAATTACATAGTGATCTAACGACCTTACTTTGAGCAACTCTTATTTTGTTCAGATTAGTTCTGGCCGTAATTCCGTATACTTGCAACGCATACTTCCAAATTGGGGTCAGGATGGATTTATACAGGCAAACTTTATTTGCCAATGAGAGTTTGTTTCTCGGCGAAAAGAGCCACGACATTTTTGCAGCCTTTGAAAGTACTGCTTTCTTGATCATCGTCGTATGCCTTTGAAACGTTAGCCCCTGTCCAAAATCACCCCGAGGTATTTGTAGAAGGTCTCGTGTCGAAGTGTGGAGCCGAGCATGGAAATTCCTGAGCAGTTCAAGGGCCTTTTTGTGAATGTGACGCAAGCACATTTGCTGCAATTAATGCCGATATTCCATTTCGTTGCCTACCCCTCGAAGGCCATCACGTATTCCTGTAAGCCCCTGGTTGCATCACTCATGCTTGTACTTCTGACCATTACCGCGGTGTCATCCGCATAGGTTGCAATGAGACACTGCCTTGGGGTACACCTGCTGAGATTGTACGCGTAGACGATTTGTCGCCATCGACAACCACACTGAACTGTCTGTTCGATAGAAAGCTTTTGATAAGAAGAACTAGCTGTGGCGTCAAAAGGGTCTTAAGTTTACTTAGAAGACCATCATGCCATACTCTATCAAAGGCTTGTTGTATATCCATGAATACAGCGGTTGTATACATCTTGTCCTCCATTGCCTCCAAAGCAAAGTTTGTCACTCGGTGCAGCTGTTCTGGAGTGCCATGACTTTTTCGGAAACCGAACTGCCACTTTGGAATAGCTTGGCTCACGCTTGGAAGTTTGAGGATGCGCTCTAGTATTACCCTTTCCAACATTTTCCCTAGCGCGGGTAGAAGACTAATGGGCCTATATTCATCTACTTCAGTGGGTTGCTTTCCAGGCTTCGGAATCATCGTTATGATTGCCGATTTCCATTTGTTTGGAAAGTGTCCCAGCCTTAGGGCGCTATTAAACAATAGGACTACGAAAAGTACAGCTTTGATGGAAAGGAGTTTAAGCGTCCTGTTGTCTAGGAGGTCCTCACCAGGCGATTTTTTAGGTTTGAGCATTTTAATCTGCGTTACTACCTCTTCCAAAGTAACAGGATTTGTGGGGAGGGCCATTTGAAAAGGTTGGTCCAAGAGTGTTTGCACCCTGTTTCGGTGTTCTGCCGGATTAAGATTCAATGGCTTAAATCTATCCTCTAAACTGATTGCAAAGATATCGGCCTTCTCCTGACTGGAGCCGCACCAACCACCAGCCGGATTTCTGATGGGAGCCTTTGGAATAACTTGTCTTTTAAGGTTATTTGTGAGTTTCCACAGCGAGTAGTTAGTCGATGCATCAGGACTTGCATTTTCCAGCATTTGGTCAAAGTGGTCTTGTTTGTTTTTCATCAGAACTTTGTTAAGACGATTTGATAACCTTTTGTAAATGTTGTGGGCGCATGCGTCTCCTGTTCTGGAAAATTCTTGTCTAGCTCTTCGTTTGAGCTATATGAGAACTGAAGCGTTTTGTGGAAGTATACTGCGTCTACTCTGAGTAGGAGAATTTCTGCTTCCTGGTGTAGCAAGTGCCGCAGCCACGTTAATTGTGTCCATGAACGTCACTATAGCATCTTCGATGTCTTCTGGATAATTAAGTCGATGTTTAGGTTAATGCTTCTGTCTAGGACATTCCTAAATGTTTCGACAGAGGAGCCGGGAGCTAGTAAGGATTTCTTTCTGGATTTATATTGGAAAGTGTGGCTTAATGTTGCAACTAAGGGTAGGTGATCCGAAGATAGATCGAATTTTGTTTCAATTGAAAGTTTATTTATTGGCACCCCATTTACGACAAAAAAGTCCAAAGCTGTTGTCGTCAGTATAGTGTTAGATGAGTAAAAGGTAGGTTCACCTGTAGCTAGAACTTCGCTAGAACTAGTTACGATAGCCTCTTGTAGTCGTTTTCCTCGACTGCATGCCCTTAGGTTGCCCCACCATTGATGCTTTGCATTGTAATCCCCTCCTGCTATACACTTGGGGCCCAATGTGATAAGTAGCTGATCAAAGTCGTTTTTAGTCCAAGGCTTATTTGGAGGAAGATACAGAGAAGCTGTTTTGATAATACCACCACTCGTTGGTACATCGAGACTGGTGACTTGTACATCAGTGCGCATTGTTGATTTATTTTGACTGTGGCGAATATTGGCTTTGATGAAGATTGCAGAACCGTCTTTGGCGTTGTTACTTGGATGATTGGCATAATATTGTTCATAGCCTGGAGTATATACTTTTAGTCCAGGGCGCATATAAGTTTCAGTAATTAGCATGAAGTCTATAGAGTGGTCAATAAGAAAAAGTCGAAGTTCTTCATTCTTCTATACTAACCCTCTTGCGTTCCATAATCCGATTTTTAGGTTTGAGACTATCATTTTTTCGAAATCAGAACGTGGACTCAATCGTTTCCGTGACTAATTTAAATAGTTGATCCAATCTTGCGTTAATGTCCAAGATTGCCTTCTCGAGGGTGGCAAGGTTCCTGTTAGAGTTGTATTGCTCCCCAGTACTTTGAGTGATTGTGTTCCTAGCTGGAACGCTGTAGTTGTTTTCAGCTTTAGTTCTTGTCATGTCAGCATAGGAAACTCCATTTCTGACAGCTGACGTCGACGCGTATTGTACATGGCGGATTTCATTATCTCTGTTAATGGTGTAGTTGGGTGGTCTCGGTCCTGGCTTTAATTTTTTACTCAATTCTATTCTGACTTTGCAGCCTTTAAAACTGGCAGGGTGATTCTCCATGCAGTTTGCACATACGTATTGATTGTTTAGGTGTGTCTCACATGATTTTGAACCGGTAGGATGCTCTCCCGCACAATTCCCGCAAACTGGGCTTATATGACAGCAATTGCGCGTGTGGCCAAAATTTTGGCAATTGTAACATTGAGCTATGTCCTTGTTGCGAGTAGCCCTCTCCACTGTAACCCTGTGCCTTCCAATACGGTTTACTTTTAGAGACTCGGCCACATTCGGAGTCGGCTTAAGATTGACAAAGAACAGATTTTGTCTAGTTTGTGCATTAGTGGCTTCTTCGTCGTCGTTTCCACCAGCCAAGATTTCATTCCAGCCAGGCTTCCTTGGGGAGTAGATGTTCAGTACAACGAAGCTTTTGTCTGTGAAGCAAGCAGCGCTCTATTTCTTCTCTTGGGACAGTTGAGTGTATGTTCTTCAGCACCAGCCTATATGGTTTTTCCTCGCGGAGTTGATTATACCAAAACTGGCAATTCAGGGCAGCCAAGCTACGGACCACACTTCTGAATGACGTTGCAACTGCTGTGTAGACTCGAGAGATTCCTGATCTGGAAGTACGTATGTCATATTTACCTTCAGCGATTATCTGGTTGAGGGTGCTTTCTAGCTTACTGATACTGTTAACATTTGGAACACATATTGGAGGATGTTTTGGAGCTGCCGTTTGACGCGGCTGGTTATTATTTGAATTGTCGGCGCTAAATTCAATTGATTCCTCATTAGTCTCCAAATCTTCGGTAAGGCTTATTTCTTCAGCTAAAGGTGCGAAACGGTTGTTGCGCAGACTAGTTGAGGGCGAAGCTTGTCTTGTTTTTCCCATAGACGCTGGGGAGATGGTTTCTTTGCTTTTTTTCAATAATGTAGGATCTTTTCCAGAATCGGTAGGGTTTTGCTTTCTGCGTCCAGAAGGGGGCGGGTCTGAAACGAGCAGTAGTATAACCTGTGGACATACTTATTACAGAGGAATTAACTGAAGCAGTACTTGTGGAAGCTCCCACAGTGTATGTTGATGTTGAACAAACAAGAGAAGTGGTAACTGTATTTGTTACTGTTGAAGCAGAGCTGGTTTTACCAAGACTTGCTTGTCAAGAGAATCGTATTGCCTTGATGCAATCATAGCTCGTATCTCTGCTGGAGTGTGTCCAGCGATTTTCTTCATCCTCTCGAATCTTCCGAGAGCGGCTGATTAGAATAATAATAATAATAATTAACTAAATTTTCAACTCGGAAAAAATAGAAATCATATGCATTGACATCAAAACGTGGAGACAAAAGTTTTATTTTCTTATCTCTCGCCGGCCTGTGCGTTAACAAGCGAGAGACAAGACACCAGCCCAATGGGCAGGGACGTACACTAAGTTATCAGTTTCGCTCTGGTGTTTATTGTTTTTGCGAAGTCCACAGAGACACCGCTTGGCAGACGGTGTCTAAAAATAGACTGCTCACTGATAAGCACAAGCAAAAGAAGTTGAAGATCACTCTTCGGTTTAGATTTGGAGCTGACACGACCGTACTAATTTAACGCATAAACTCGACTAAAAAGTACATTTTGGAGATAGAATTCATTTATTCTTGGTGTCATGCATTGGACATTACATTTTGCAAGCTCTTGACCACGTTATCGTTTATTACAATTTAAAACTTATATCCAGTCCATAAACCAGAGACGACCGGAAGTTCCGTGGATGTTATTGCTTAAATCTGCGTTGGTGCTGGTGCATTTTTAGGAGAGTCCAGGATGTTGTGAATCAAGGACCAAAACAAGGCAGGTTCGCATTGTAAGAAATTAAGTACATCTGTTTTTTGGCCGATAAGTATGCATAAAAACAATATGCTATGTTGAACACATACTTTGCTGCATAAAAACATTTATCATATAGAATATTTATGGATAACTTCCATCTCATAACTAAAGTACATTTTGGAGATAAATTCATTTATCCTTGGTGTCATGCATTGGACATTACATTTTGCCAGCTCTTGGCCACGTTATCGTTTATTATAATTTAAAACTTATATCCAGCCCATAAACCAGAGACGACCGGAAGTTCCGTAGATGCTATTGCTTAAATCTGCGTTGGTGCTGGCGATGCATTTTTAGAATATTCCAGGATGTTGTGAATCAAAGACCAAAACAAGGCAGGTTAGTAGTTTAAGAAATTAATAATAATTTTAAAATAAGTACATCCGTATTTTAGATAATCGAAATTAAATTCAATCGACATTAAATATTTATCAAAGAATTATCGATATATAATTTGCAATATGAATTGTCAACAAATGGCCGATAGATATGCATACAAATAATATGCTATGTTGAACACTTAATTTGCTGCATAAAAACATTTATCATATTGAATATTTATGGATAACTTTCATCTAAACTACATTTTGGAAATAGAAATCATTTATTCTTGGTGTCATTCATTGGACATTACATTTTGATAGCACGTTATCGTTTATTATAATTTAAAACTTATATCCATTACGTTTAATATAATTCCCATTTTGTATGGTTTAATTTGCATTATATATACCTCTGAGAGCCCAAAAACCAGCGACGACCGGAAGTTCCGTGGATGTTATTGCTTAAATCTGCGATTACTTAGGGCGGCGAATTATTTTTAGGAGCGTCCAGGATGTTGTGAATCAAGGACCAACACAAGGCTGTTTCGTAGTTTAAGAAATTAATAATAATTCGGAAGTTCCATGGATTTTATTGCTTAAATCTGCGTTGGTGCTGGCGATGAATTTTTAAGAGCGTCCAGGATGTTGTGAATCAAGGACCAAAACAAGGCATGTTCACATTGTAAGAAATTAAGTACATCTGTGTTATTGATACTCGAAATTAAATTCAATCGACTTAAAATATTAATCAAAGAATTATAGACAAATAATTTGCAATATGAATTGTCAACAAATGTTAAACACTTAATTTGCCGCATAAAAACATTTATCATATAGAATATTTATGGATAACCTTTATCTAATAACTAACGTACATTTTGGAGATAGAATTCATTTATTCTTGGTGTCATGCATTGGACATTACATTTTGCTAGCTCTTGACCACGTTATCGTTTATTATAATTTAAAACTTATATCCAGCCCATAAACCAGAGACGACCGGAAGTTCCGTAGATGCTATTGCTTAAATCTGCGTTGGTGCTGGCGATGCATTTTTAGAATATTCCAGGATGTTGTGAATCAAAGACCAAAACAAGGCAGGTTAGTAGTTTAAGAAATTAATAATATTTTAAAATAAGTACATACGTATTTTAGATAATCGAAATTAAATTCAATCGACATTAAATATTTATCAACGAATTATCGATAAACAATTCGCAATATGAATTGTCAACAAATGGCCGACAAATATGCATAAAAACAAAATGCTATGTTGAACACTTATTTGCTGCATAAAAACATTTATCATATTGAATATTTATGGATAACTTTCATTTAATAACTAAACTACATTTTGGAAATAGAAATCATTTATTCTTGGTGTCATTCATTGGACATTACATTTTGATAGCACGTTATCGTTTATTATAATTTAAAACTTATATCCATTACGTTTAATATAATTTCCAACTTGTATGGTTTAATTTGCATTATATATACCTCTGAGAGCCCATAAACCAGAGACGACCGGAAGTTCCGTGGATGTTATTGCTTAAATCTGCGTTGGTGCTGGCGATGTATTTTTAGGAGCGTCCAGGATGTTGTGAATCAAGGACCAAAACAGGCAGGTTCACATTGTAAGAAATTAAGTACATATGTTTTTTTGATACTGGAAATTAAATTCAATCGATTTAAAATATTAATCAAAGAATTATAGACAAATAATTCGCAATATGAATTGTCAACAAATGGACGATAAATATGCTATGTTAAACACTTAATTTGCCGCATAAAAATATTTATCATATAGAAAATTTATGGATAACTTCCATCTAATAACTAAAGTACATTTTTTTTTTTTAATTTTATTAATTGGAATTAAACAAGTTTACTGATACCTATGTTGCAGCTTTACCAGGTTTTACATAAATTTCTACAGCATAGGCATAGGCAATATATACATTACTTTACAAATTAAGCTAAAAAAATATTTATAATAATCTCGATGGGAGATCATGTGGGTGGAATCTTTTCAGCCTTCTTTTTCGCAGGGGATGGATAAGCCTTCTCGCCAGGGTGTTGGGGTGGGAACCGAGTCGCCGCATCTATCTTTCCGCATGGGTCCTCAGTACATCGCCTATCTTTGGAATATTAAGATCCCTTTCGATATCTCTGGTTCTCATGTACCAGGGGGAATTACATAGTGATCTAACGACCTTACTTTGAGCAACTCTTATTTTGTTCAGATTAGTTCTGGCCGTAATTCCGTATACTTGCAACGCATACTTCCAAATTGGGGTCAGGATGGATTTATACAGGCGAACTTTATTTGCCAATGAGAGTTTGTTTCTCGGCGAAAAGAGCCACGACATTTTTGCAGCCTTTGAAAGTACTGCTGTCTTGATCATCGTCGTATGCCTTTGAAACGTTAGCCCCTGTCCAAAATCACCCCGAGGTATTTGTAGAAGGTCTCGTGTCGAAGTTTGGAGCCGAGCATGGAAATTCCTGAGCAGTTCAAGGGCCTTTTTGTGAATGTGACGCAAGCACATTTGCTGCAATTAATGCCGATATTCAATTTCGTTGCCTACCCCTCGAAGGCCATCACGTATTCCTGTAAGCCCCTGGTTGCATTACTCATCCTTGTACTTCTGACCATTACCGCGGTGTCATCCGCATAGGTTGCAATGAGAATGTTTTCGTCTTCAACTTCTGTACAGCACCAGGAATCCGGCATATCGGAGGTATACATCGAATAAAGAGTCGGGCCTAAAACACTGCCTTGGGGTACACCTGCTGAGATTGTACGCGTAGACGATTTGTCGCCATCGACAACCACACTGAACTGTCTGTTCGATAGAAAGCTTTTGATAAGAAGAACTAGCTGTGGCGTCAAAAGGTTCTTAAGTTTACTTAGAAGACCATCATGCCATACTCTATCAAAGGCTTGTTGTATATCCATGAATACAGCGGTTGTATACATTTTGTCCTCCATTGCCTCCAAAGCAAAGTTTGTCACTCGGTGCAGCTGTTCTGGAGTGCCATGACTTTTTCGGAAACCGAACTGCCACTTTGGAATAGCTTGGCTCACGCTTGGAAGTTTGAGGATGCGCTCTAGTATTACCCTTTCCAACATTTTCCCTAGCGCGGGTAGAAGACTAATGGGCCTATATTCATCTACTTCAGTGGGTTGCTTTCCAGGCTTCGGAATCATCGTTATGATTGCCGATTTCCATTTGTTTGGAAAGTGTCCCAGCCTTAGGGCGCTATTAAACAATAGGACTACGAAAAGTACAGTTTTGATGGGAAGGAGTTTAAGCGTCTTGTTGTCTAGGAGGTCCTCACCAGGCAATTTTTTAGGTTTGAGCATTTTAATCTGCGTTACTACCTCTTCCAAAGTAACAGGATTTGTGGGGAGGGCCATTTGAAAAGGTTGGTCCAAGAGTGTTTGCACCCTGTTTCGGTGTTCTGCCGGATTAAGATTCAATGGCTTAAATCTATCCTCTAAACTGATTGCAAAGATATCGGCCTTCTCCTGACTGGAGCCGCACCAACCACCAGCCGGATTTCTGATGGGAGCCTTTGGAATAACTTGTCTTTTAAGGTTATTTGTGAGTTTCCACAGCGAGTAGTTAGTCGATGCATCAGGACTTGCATTTTCCAGCATTTGGTCAAAGTGGTCTTGTTTGTTTTTCATCAGAACTTTGTTAAGACGATTTGATAACCTTTTGTAAATGTTGTGGGCGCGTGCGTCTCCTGTTCTGGAAAATTCTTGTCTAGCTCTTCGTTTGAGCTGTATGAGAACTGAGGCGTTTTGTGGAAGTATACTGCGTCTACTCTGAGTAGGAGAATTTCTGCTTCCTGGTGTAGCAAGTGCCGCATCCACGTTAATTGTGTCCATGAACGTCACTATAGCATCTTCGATGTCTTCTGGATAATTTATGTCGATGTTTAGGTTAATGCTTCTGTCTAGGACATTCCTAAATGTTTCGACAGAGGAGCCGGGAGCTAGTAAGGATTTCTTTCTGGATTTATATTGGGGAGTGTGGCTTAATGTTGCAACTAAGGGTAGGTGATCCGAAGATAGATCGTATTTTGTTTCAATTGAAAGTTTATTTATTGGCACCCCATTTACGACAAAAAAGTCCAAAGCTGTTGGCGTCAGTATAGTGTTAGATGAGTAAAAGGTAGGTTCACCTGTAGCTAGAACTTCGCTAGAACTAGTTACGATAGCCTCTTGTAGTCGTTTTCCTCGACTGCATGCCCTTAGGTTGCCCCACCATTGATGCTTTGCATTGTAATCCCCTCCTGCTATACACTTGGGGCCCAATGTGATAAGTAGCTGATCAAAGTTGTTTTTAGTCCAAGTCTTATTTGGAGGAAGATACAGAGAAGCTATTTTGATAATACCACCACTCGTTGGTACATCGAGACTTGTACATCAGTGCGCGTTGTTGATTTATTTTGACTGTGGCGAATATTGGCTTTGATGAAGATTGCAGAACCGGCTTTGGCGTTGTTACATGGATGATTGGCATACTATTGTTCATAGCCTGGAGTGTATACTTTTAGTCCAGGGCGCATATGATTTCCAGTAATTAGCATGATGTATATAGAGTGGTCAATAAGAAAAAGTCGAAGTTCTTCATTCTTCTGTACTAACCCTCTTGCGTTCCATAATCCGATTTTTAGGTTTGAGACTATCATTTTTTCGAAATCAGAACGTGGACTAGATCACGAAAAGCTTTGTTGGACTCAATCGTTTCCGTGACTAATTTAAATAGTTGATCCAATTTGCGTTAATGTCCAAGATTGCCTTCTCGAGGATGGCAAGGTTCCTGTTAGAGTTGTATTGCTCCCCAGTACTTTGAGTGATTGTGTTCCTAGCTGGAACGCTGTAGTTGTTTTCAGCTTTAGTTCTTGTCATGTCAGCATAGGAAACTCCATTTCTGACAGCTGACGTCGACGCGTATTGTACATGGCGGATTTCATTATCTCTGTTAATGGTGTAGTTGGGTGGTCTCGGTCCTGGCTTTAATTTTTTACTCAATTCTATTCTGACTTTGCAGCCTTTAAAACTGGCAGGGTGATTCTCCATGCAGTTTGCACATACGTATTGATTGTTTAGGTGTGTCTCACATGATTTTGAACCGGTAGGATGCTCTCCCGCACAATTCCCGCAAACTGGGCTTATATGACAGCAATTGCGCGTGTGGCCAAAATTTTGGCAATTGTAACATTGAGCTATGTCCTTGTTGCGGGTAGCCCTCTCCACTGTAACCCTGTGCCTTCCAATACGGTTTACTTTTAGAGACTCGGCCACATTCGGAGTCGGCTTAAGATTGACAAAGAACAGATTTGGTCTAGTTTGTGCATTAGTGGCTTCTTCGTCGTCGTTTCCACCAGCCAAGATTTCATTCCAGCGAGGCTTCCTTGGGGAGTAGATGTTCAGTACAACGAAGCCTTTGTCTGTGAAGCAAGCAGCGCTCTATTTCTTCTCTTGGGACAGTTGAGTGTATGCTCTTCAGCACCAGCCTATATGGTTTTTCCTCGCGGAGTTGATGATACCAAAACTGGCAATTCAGGGCAGCCAAGCTACGGACCACACTTCTGAATGACGTTGCAACTGCTGTGTAGACTCGAGAGATTCCTGATCTGGAAGTACGTATGTCATATTTACCTTCAGCGATTATCTGGTTGAGGGTGCTTTCTAGCTTACTGATACTGTTAACATTTGGAACACATATTGGAGGTGGTTTTGGAGCTGCCGTTTGACGCGGCTGGTCAATATTTGAGTTGTCGGCGCTAAATTCAATTGATTCCTCATTAGTCTCCAAATCTTCGGTAAGGCTTATTTCTTCAGCTAAAGGTGCGAAACGGTTGTTGCGCAGACTAGTTGAGGGCGAAGCTTGTCTTGTTTTTCCCATAGACGCTCGGGAGATGGTTTCATTGCTTTTTTTCAATAATGTAGGATCTTTTCCAGAATCGGTAGGGTTTTGCTTCCTGCGTCCAGAAGGGGGGCGGGTCTGAAACGAGCACCCCAGACGGGGAACCTCTGGTGAAGTAGTATAACCTGTGGACATACTTATTACAGAGGAATTAACTGAAGCAGTACTTGTGGAAGCTCCCACAGTGTATGTTGATGTTGAACAAACAAGAGAAGTGGTAACTGTATTTGTTACTGTTGAAGCAGAGCTGGTTTTACCAAGACTTGCTTGTGAAAGGCCAAGAGAATCGTATTGCCTTGAGGCAATCATAGCTCGTATCTCTGCTGGAGTGTGTCCAGCGATTTTCTTCATCCTCTCGAATCCGTTCAGCTCTTCCGAGAGCGGCTGATTAGAAGGGGTGTTTTTATCCATTTAATAATTAACTAAATTTTCAACTCGGAAAAAATAGAAATCATATGCATTGACATCAAAACGTGGAGACAAAAGTTTTACAAAAGACGATCGGAAGTTCCGTGGATGTTATTGCTTAAATCTGCGTCGGTGCAGGCGATGTATTTTTAGGAGCGTCCAGGATGTTGTGAATCGAGGTCCAAAACTAGGCATGTTCGCATTGCAAGTAATTAAGTACATCTGTTCTTTTGATGTTCGAAATTAAATTCAATCGACTTAAAATATTAATCAAAGAATTATCGACAAATAATTCGCAATATGAATTGTGAAATATGGCCGATAAATATGCATAAAAATAATATGATATGTTGAAGAAATAATTTGCTGCATAAAAACATTCATCATATTTATGGATAACTTCCATCTAATAACTAAACTAAATATTTTTTTTTTCGCGCGAGTACCACCCCTCCCGCCCAACCGACCAAGGGGCGCTGCCGTGTATCGTACGGCTCAAATCGCGGGAATATAGACGCGATATAGAAGACAGTAAAGGACGAGGAAATATATGTAAATATATACCAGAACATAATACTCTGTAGGGATCATGCAACTCATAGTTAGATCTACAATGATTTAAAATTAGAAGTACGTAAGTTCTAGTAAATCTGCTTGGAACAGTGAATTTAGCCGACTAACCAAGTCGGGACTATCCACTTCACCACGAATAAGGTTAAAAATAAAGACTGTTCCAAGCATCGTTAAACGGTTAGCTAAGGAGGGAAAGTTAATTAACATTAATCTATTCGAATAAGGAGGTAATCTACGGTTTGCATCCGAATTAAGGCGCCGTAAGGCAAAAAGTAAGAAGTTCTTTTGAACCGATTCAATGCGGTCCGAGTAAACTTCATATTGTGGACTCCAAACAGGTTATACATACTCGAGGATCGGACGGACTAGAGAAATACATAATTTTTGGTCACCGTTTTAAAAAAACCAGCACACCCCTGGCCTTATTGACAATAGAAGAAATATGGTCTGAAAATTTAAGTTTAGGGTCCAGAAGAACACCAAGATCATCAACATGTGATATTCTGTCCAAAGAGCACCCACTTAAAGTCTAAGTTGCGTGCATTGAGTTGGCACGACAAAAGGTCATAACTTTACACTTAGAGCTATTTAAGTTTAATACGTTATCACGGCACCAGGTTTGAAAGCAATCTAGATCGGATTGTAAGTTTAAATGGCGAGAAATGTCCTTATATCGCAAGCATAATTTTACATCATAAGCGTACATTAGTACACGCGAATGATTTATTATTAAGGGAAGGTCGTTAATAAATAAGGCTCCCTTGTGGGACGCCGGATGTGACTCGGATAAAACAAGAAAGAGAATTTTTAAAGAGGACCCGTTGCGTCCTGCCATTCAGATAACTTAGAATCCAATTTAGGAGATCAACAGGGAAACCTAATAAAACAAGTTTTTTTTATATAAAGTGAATGATTAACAGAGTCAAATGCTTTACTGAAATCCGTATAAATGACATCTGTTTGAAGATAATTTTTGAAACCCTGTACATGGTGAAATAATTGACCTACAAAGGTGCTGCAAATGAGTAGTGATAACGTTTTCAAAAAGCTTAGGGATAGCAGACAATTTGGAGATTCCTCTGTAATTGCTTGCATCAGATTTGCTATCTTTTTTATGGAGAGGGATCCCAAAGGACTCCTTCCATATTTGGGGGAACTGAGTAGATTCCAAAGATAATTTAAACAGTTTTAGTAGAGGTTTGCACAAGGCTTCCGCACAGAATCTAAGCACACAGCCAGGAATTCCGTCGGGACCGGCGAATAGAAAGGCTTAACTCGCTGAAGATCATAAAGCACTGAGCTTTCGTTTAAAGTGGGACAGAATATTGAATTTGACATTGATACCGCGTAAGAGTAAGGTCGTTCGGAATGAGGTAACGTAGAATATGTGGTTTTGAAAAAACTTGGCAAATAGATCGGCTATTGCCTGATCCGATGTTACCGAAGTATTTTCAAAAAATAGCGGGGAAGGGTAACTCGTTGTTTTGCGCTTAGTGTTAACGAAATTATAAACTGTTTGGGATCCTGTGCGAACTTACAACGGTTTAAATAATTCTTATAACACTGAGCATTAAGCACGGTAAAATTTAACCGAGCACTTACATATTTAGAAAATTTAGATTGAGAACCAGTATTTTTAAATTTTATATAAAGTCTGGACTTAACATTTCTTAGATGTGTCAACTCTTTATTAAACCAAGGAGGTTTGTTAGAGGTAGACGGATAGTACATCGGAACACAAGAGTTGAAGAATGATTTAATTGCAAAAAATATCTATGGCATCAGCCATTATGTTGCAAGAATATAGATCGGACAAATAATTCGCAATATGAATTGTCAACAAATGGCCGATAAATATGAATACAAATAATATGATATGTTGAAGAAATAATTTGCTGCATAAAAACATTTATCATATTTATGGATAACTTCCATCTAATAACTAAACTAAATTTTTTTTTTTTCGCGCGAGTACCACCCCTCCCGCCCAACCGACAAGGGGCGCTGCCGTGTATCGTACGGCTCAAATCGCGGGAAGATAGACGCGATATAGAATACAGTAAAGGACGAGGAAATATATGTATACTAGTAGTAATATCTAAGAATTCTTTAAGTACGTTAGCATTGATCGCTTTAAAAACGGCAAAAAAAATCTGGCAAAATATCAAAACATTTTTCAAAAGTGTGGGCGTGGCAGCTTTGGGCGGTTTGTGGGCGTTAGAGTGCGCGTGGCAAAAAATTTTGTGACAAAACGATAGAAATTTACAACACCAATACAAAAATGGCGTGGCAGGTTTGGGTGGTTTGTGGGCGTTAGAGTGGGCGTGGCAGCATAATTCGACAAACTTGCGCTGCGTCTATGTCCCTGGAGTCTGTATGCTTAATCTCAACTTTCTAGCTTTTGTAGTTCCTAAGATCTGACGTTCATACGGACAGACAGACGGACAGACGGACGGACAAACGGACATGGCCAAATCTACTCAGCTATTGATCCTGATCAAGAATATATATACTTTATATGGTCGGAAACGCTTCCTTCTGCTTGTTACATACTTTTCAACGAATCTAGTATACCCTTTTACTCTACGAGTAACGGAGATTTAAGCAATAAAATCCATGGAACTTCCGATCGTCTCTGGTTTATGGGCTCTCAGAGGTATATATAATGGAAATTAAACAATAACAGGTTGGGAATTATATTAAACGTAATGGCCAAGAGCTAGCAAAATGTAATGTCCAATGAATGACACCAAGAATAAATTAATTCTATCTCCAAAATGTTGGTTTAGTTATTAGATGAAAGTTATCGATAAATATTCAATATGATAAATGTTTTTATGCAGTAAATTAAGTGTTCAACATAACATTTTGTTTTTATGCATATTTATCGGCCATATGTTCACAATTCATATTGCGAATTATTTGTCGATATTTCTTTGATTAATATTTTAAGTCGATTGAATTTAATTTCGAACATCAAAAGAACAGATGTACTTAATTACTTGCAATGCGAACATGCCTAGTTTTGGACCTCGATTCACAACATCCTGGACGCTCCTAAAAATACATCGCCTGCACCGACGCAGATTTAAGCAATAACATCCACGGAACTTCCGATCGTCTTTTGTAAAACTTTTGTCTCCACGTTTTGATGTCAATGCATATGATTTCTATTTTTTCCGAGTTGAAAATTTAGTTAATTATTAAATGGATAAAAACACCCCTTCTAATCAGCCGCTCTCGGAAGAGCTGAACGGATTCGAGAGGATGAAGAAAATCGCTGGACACACTCCAGCAGAGATACGAGCTATGATTGCCTCAAGGCAATACGATTCTCTTGGCCTTTCACAAGCAAGTCTTGGTAAAACCAGCTCTGCTTCAACAGTAACAAATACAGTTACCACTTCTCTTGTTTGTTCAACATCAACATACACTGTGGGAGCTTCCACAAGTACTGCTTCAGTTAATTCCTCTGTAATAAGTATGTCCACAGGTTATACTACTTCACCAGAGGTTCCCCGTCTGGGGTGCTCGTTTCAGACCCGCCCCCCTTCTGGACGCAGGAAGCAAAACCCTACCGATTCTGGAAAAGATCCTACATTATTGAAAAAAAGCAAAGAAACCATCTCCCGAGCGTCTATGGGAAAAACAAGACAAGCTTCGCCCTCAACTAGTCTGCGCAACAACCGTTTCGCACCTTTAGCTAAAGAAATAATCCTTACCGAAGATTTGGAGACTAATGAGGAATCAATTGAATTTAGCGCCGACAACTCAAATAATGACCAGCCGCGTCAAACGGCAGCTCCAAAACCACCTCCAATATGTGTTCCAAATGTTAACAGTATCAGTAAGCTAGAAAGCACCCTCAACCAGATAATCGCTGAAGGTAAATATGACATACGTACTTCCAGATCAGGAATCTCTCGAGTCTACACAGCAGTTGCAACGTCATTCAGAAGTGTGGTCCGTAGCTTGGCTGCCCTGAATTGCCAGTTTTGGTATCATCAACTCCGCGAGGAAAAACCATATAGGCTGGTGCTGAAGAGCATACACTCAACTGTCCCAAGAGAAGAAATAGAGCGCTGCTTGCTTCACAGACAAAGGCTTCGTTGTACTGAACATCTACTCCCCAAGGAAGCCTCGCTGGAATGAAATCTTGGCTGGTGGAAACGACGACGAAGAAGCCACTAATGCACAAACTAGACCAAATCTGTTCTTTGTCAATCTTAAGCCGACTCCGAATGTGGCCGAGTCTCTAAAAGTAAACCGTATTGGAAGGCACAGGGTTACAGTGGAGAGGGCTACCCGCAACAAGGACATAGCTCAATGTTACAATTGCCAAAATTTTGGCCACACGCGCAATTGCTGTCATATAAGCCCAGTTTGCGGGAATTGTGCGGGAGAGCATCCTACCGGTTCAAAATCATGTGAGACACACCTAAACAATCAATACGTATGTGCAAACTGCATGTGCAAACCTGCCAGTTTTAAAGGCTGCAAAGTCAGAATAGAATTGAGTAAAAAATTAAAGCCAGGGCCGAGACCAGCCAACTACACCATTAACAGAGATAATGAAATCCGCCATGTACAATACGCGTCGACGTCAGCTGTCAGAAATGGAGTTTCCTATGCTGACATGACAAGAACTAAAGCTGAAAACAACTACAGCGTTCCAGCTAGGAACACAATCACTCAAAGTACTGGGGAGCAATACAACTCTAACAGGAACCTTGCCATCCTCGAGAAGGCAATCTTGGACATTAACGCAAGATTGGATCAACTATTTAAATTAGTCACGGAAACGATTGTTGGACTCAAAGCTTTTCGTGATCTAGTCCACGTTCTGATTTCGAAAAAATGATAGTCTCAAACCTAAAAATCGGATTATGGAAAGCAAGAGGGTTAGTACAGAAGAATGAAGAACTTCGACTTTTTCTTATTGACCACTCTATATATGTACATCATGCTAATTACTGGAAATCATATGCGCCCTGGACTAAAAGTATACACTCCAGGCTATGAACAATAGTATGCCAATCATCCAAGTAACAAATAAGACTTGGACTAAAAACAACTTTGATCAGCTACTTATCACATTGGGCCCCAAGTGTATTGCAGGAGGGGATTACAATGCAAAGCATCAATGGTGGGGCAACCTAAGGGCATGCAGTCGAGGAAAACGACTACAAGAGGCTATCGTAACTAGTTCTAGCGAAGTTCTAGCTACAGGTGAACCTACCTTTTACTCATCTAACACTATACTGACGCCAACAGCTTTGGACTTTTTTGTCGTAAATGGGGTGCCAATAAATAAACTTTCAATTGAAACAAAATACGATCTATCTTCGGATCACCTACCCTTAGTTGCAACATTAAGCCACACTCCCCAATATAAATCCAGAAAGAAATCCTTACTAGCTCCCGGCTCCTCTGTCGAAACATTTAGGAATGTCCTAGACAGAAGCATTAACCTAAACATCGACATAAATTATCCAGAAGACATCGAAGATGCTATAGTGACGTTCATGGACACAATTAACGTGGATGCGGCACTTGCTACACCAGGAAGCAGAAATTCTCCTACTCAGAGTAGACGCAGTATACTTCCACAAAACGCCTCAGTTCTCATACAGCTCAAACGAAGAGCTAGACAAGAATTTTCCAGAACAGGAGACGCACGCGCCCACAACATTTACAAAAGGTTATCAAATCGTCTTAACAAAGTTCTGGTGAAAAACAAACAAGACCACTTTGACCAAATGCTGGAAAATGCAAGTCCTGATGCATCGACTAACTACTCGCTGTGGAAACTCACGAATAACCTTAAAAGACAAGTTATTCCAAAGGCTCCCATCAGAAATCCGGCTGGTGGTTGGTGGGGCTCCAGTCAGGAGAAGGCCGATATCTTTGCAAGCAGTTTAGAGGATAGATTTAAGCCATTGAATCTTACTCCGGCCGAACACCGAAACAGGGTGCAAACACTCTTGGACCAACCTTTTCAAATGGCCCTCCCCACAAATCCTGTTACTTTGGAAGAGGTAGTAACGCAGATTAAAATGCTCAAACCTAAAAAATTGCCTGGTGAGGACCTCCTAGACAACAAGACGCTTAAACTCCTTCCCATCAAAACTGTACTTTTCGTAGTCCTATTGTTTAATAGCGCCCTAAGGCTGGGACACTTTCCAAACAAATGGAAATAGGCAATCATAACGATGATTCCGAAGCCTGCAAAGCAACCCACTGAAGTAGATGCATATAGGCCCATTAGTCTTCTACCCGCGCTAGGGAAAATGTTGGAAAGGGTAATACTAGAGCGCATCCTCAAACTTCCAAGCGTGAGCCAAGCTATTCCAAAGTGGCAGTTCGGTTTCCGAAAAAGTCATGGCACTCCAGAACAGCTGCACCGAGTGACAAACTTTGCTTTGGAGGCAATGGAGGACAAAATGTATACAACCGCTGTATTCATGGATATACAACAAGCCTTTGATAGAGTATGGCATGATGGTCTTCTAAGTAAACTTAAGACCCTTTTGACGCCACAGCTAGTTCTTCTTATCAAAAGCTTTCTATCGAACAGACAGTTCAGTGTGGTTGTCGATGGCGACAAATCGTCTACGCGTACAATCTCAGCAGGTGTACCCCAAGGCAGTGTTTTAGGCCCGACTCTTTATTCGCTGTATACCTCCGATATGCCGGATTCCTGGTGCTGAACAGAAGTTGAAGACGAAAACGTTCTCATTGCAACCTATGCGGATGACACCGCGGTAATGGTCAGAAGTACAAGCATGAGTAATGCAACCAGGGGCTTACAGGAATACGTGATGGCCTTCGAGGGGTAGGCAACGAAATGGAATATCGGCATTAATTGCAGCAAATGTGCTTGCGTCACATTCACAAAAAGTCCCTTGAACTGCTCAGGAATTTCCATGCTCGGCTCCACACTTCGACACGAGACCTTCTACAAATACCTCGGGGTGATTTTGGACAGAGGACTAACGTTTCAAGGGCATACGACGATGATCAAGAAAGCAGTACTTTCAAAGGCTGCAAAAATGTCGTGGCTCTTTTCGCCGAGAAACAAACTCTCATTGGCAAATAAAGTTCGCCTGTATAAATCCATCCTGATCCCAATTTGGAAGTATGCGTTGCAAGTATTCGGAATTACGGCCAGAACTAATCTGAACAAAATAAGAGTTGCTCAAAGTAAGGTCGTTAGATCACTATGTAATTCCCCCTGGTACATGAGAACCAGAGATATCGAGAGGGATCTTAATATTCCAAAGATAGGCGATGTACTGAGGACCCATGCGGAAAGATACATGCGGCGACTCGGTTCCCACCCCAACACCCTGGCGAGAAGGCTTATCCATCCCCTGCGAAAAAGAAGGCTGAAAAGATTCCACCCACATGATCTCCCATCGAGATTATTATAAATATTTTTTTAGCTTAATTTGTAAAGTAATGTATATATTGCCTATGCCTATGCTGTAGAAATTTATGTAAAACCTGGTAAAGCTGCCACATAGGTAGCAGTAAACTTGTTTAATTCCAATTAATAAAATTAAAAAAAAAAAAGGACTTTAGTTATTAGATGGAAGTTGTCCATAAATAATATTCTATATGATAAATCTTTTTATGCGGCAAATTAAGTGTTTAACATAGCATATTTATCGTCCATTTGTTGACAATTCATATTGCGAATTATTTGTCTATAATTCTTTGATTAATATTTTATGTCGATTGAATTTAATTTCCAGTATCAAAAAAACATATGTACTTAATTTCTTACAATGTGAACCTGCCTTGTTTTGGTCCTTGATTCACAACATCCTGGACTCTCCTAAAAATGCACCAGCACCAACGCAGATTTAAGCAATAACATCCACGGAACTTCCGGTCGTCGCTGGTTTATGGGCTCTCAGAAAGTATATATAATGGAAATTTAACAATAACAAGTTGGGAATTATATTAAACGTAATGGATATAAGTTTTAAATTATAATAAAAGATAACGTGGCCAAGAGCTAGCAAAATGTAATGTCCAATGAATGACACAAAGAATAAATTAATTCTATCTCGAAAATGTGGTTTAGTTATTAGATGAAAGTTATCGATAAATATTCAATTTGATAAATATTTGTATCCAGCAAATTAAGTGTTCAACATAGCATATTATTTTTATGCATATATATCGGCCATTTGTTGACAATTCATTTTGCGAATTATTTATCGATAATTCTTTGATAAATATTTAATGTCGATTGAAATTAATTTCGAGTATCTAAAATACGGATGTACTTATTTTAAAATTATTATTAATTTCTTAAACTACGAACCTGCCTTGTTTTGGTCCTTGATTCACAACATCCTGGAATCTCCTAAAAATGCATCGCCAGCACTGTAGTGGCGACTGAAGAGCCGCTAAATAAATTTTAGATCAACCTTAAAAGATATAAACATTTTCTGCCTAGAAGTATGCACTAAATTATGTGATACTCTGAGCCTGGCTTTACGCAACGGGAATAACGTCGATGCATTTTAGTAAAAGCTTTACGTAGTTTAAGCTGAGCTTTAATGCACATGCATTTTAATTAGCTAGCTGCATTTCTGCCAGAACAGAGTTTTGGACACAAATACCAGATAGCTCATGGATGCGCCAGGGAAGATCTGGAAAGCTTTAGTCGGATTAGGAAATTTTTATGCTGTGGCAGAGAAAAAGTGCTAAGCAACTCCATCCGTTTCCGTGCTAAAGTCTATTCCTTTTGAGATCCGGTAGAGTGCAAATCGTTGCAGTGGCCGTTAAGATATATATAATAATCACATAGTGCCAGTGTCCACGCGGATTGCGAAAATCTGGTGGCGGAAAAATTTATTCGGCGAAAGCTTAACCAAACTCAAGTGAGTAAAGCCGTTTTCATTTGCATACAGATGCATAACCTTTTGTTGCCCAGGTCACGAAAAGAGTGTCCACGGAGGCAACCAGGCGGCGGACTGACAGCCAAGTGCCATAGGCCCGTCTGGAAAACCCATTTATTTCATCGGGACTCAACCAGCGGATCTAGCCCAGCAAGCCGAGTTTGCGTCCTGTCCCGAGGAGCACCTGGGAGGGGCAGGATGGACTACTAGGAGAGCAGCAGCAGAAGCAGCAGGAGAATGATCGGCAAATAACCTCAAGTGTTTAATTGGCCAACAGCGCGCATGCGCAATAACCTACAGTGGCCAGCTTTGGCGTTTCATGAAACATTTAATGCAAATTGGCAGTGCCAAAAGTGACCCCAAATTTTGACCCCTAGTTGACCCCTGTTGACCCCAGCACCCATGTGGGATTAACCTAAAAAGATTCTGAAAGTGAACCTAAGTTTAGATCCGAGCATCCGATGTCCGACTTTAAATTGTCTTGTACATTAAAGCAAAACCATTAGATGGGTTTTAACCCAGTTCTGCTGAATTAAGATTTCTTGTAATTTTCGCCACAATTTTCGACACTCATATGAAATGTTTTTTTGTGAATTTGATTCTGGTAATAGAAGCCATGAATAGTTGATGAAAACCCTGAAAAATTAGAATACATTTATTTTTTATAATTTAAGTAAAGTTAGTTAAAATCTAAGGAAATTTCTCTTGTTGCGAAGTGAAACGAATTGTGTAGAAGAATGCCTTTTGACTCTTTTGTTTAAACTAATGCCTTAAAACCCCAAAGTGGCCTGCCAAAGCCATATAATTTTCAGCACACCTTCGAGGGAGATCGATCTTTCGCCGATGGATAAGATGCGTGAGTTGATATAATCTTGTTTTAAGTGCTAACCCAAAACTGAAGAGAAATTTATTAAATGGCAATGATATAAAAGAGGTTCAGAAACGAATTAAATGCCGCAACAACTGAAATTTGCCTATCGCTGTAATAAATTAAATATTTTTTTTATTTAATTAAATGAAACGAGAAGTTGTCTACCAATGAATTAAATTAGATAATCAGAACTATTTCTTATTAATTTAATTCTTATCACAATTAACATTTATATCTAAATCCCACATTTTCTTTTACTACATATTATTAAATCATGCGATACATAAATATTCTTATAACTATCTAAGCTTATAATCACACTACCTAAATACGATGTTAGTCTTAATTACTTTATGTTTATTAAATTTAATGTTTAACGAAATTATGAGCAACTAAACATTTCCTTTACCGACTCTACTGATGACTCCACGGTCGTAAGGTTTCAAGGGATCATCGGAGCCATGCTCCTGCGGAAGATGATCATAGGTTGGGTGGGCCTCAAGCGAGCACAACAACATCCGTGTCTTCGCAAATGATAGTTTTCTCTCTGTCTTTTCCTCTATCTTTCGTCCTTTCTTCTAACTTTCATTTTCTAGAATTATTTATTTATTTTTCTTCCGGTTTAGTTCTAGCTCCTGTTTTTTTGTCGCAAGCACGCTCAATTCTTGTATTTATTAATAGTGATGTGTAGTCCGTGTCCGAGATCTGGGTGAGCAAGACCACCACCCCCAAAGCCGAAGAGCTAGAGCCGGAATCTAAAGCGTGCCCCGCAGCTCAGATCCTCGAAAGCCTGTCTAACGCAAAGAGTTATAATTCCTTCTTGTGTTGAGAACAGTGGCGCACTACGTTACACACTACAGTTATAATTCATTATTATTAATAAGAAAAGTGGCGCCCAAACGTGTGGAGCCTTAGTAGAAAAATAATTTTTTTTATTAAGACTCGCGAATAAATAAATTTATTTTCTTTAACTTCAGTTATCAAGAATTCTCGGATTACAGTTAAGTGAATATTAGTATTCCTAGCTGTCCATACTTAAATCGGGTAGTGCCTAAAAAAAAAAAAAAAAAAAAAGATTTTTTATTAGGAATCCCAGATAAACGAAGTCTTTCTTTCTTTTATCTTTTATCTGAATAATTCTTGGAAAACATTTGAGGTGAATATCAGTATTCCCAACTGTCCAGTCTTACAAAGAAGCTAAAGATTCTTCCTAAGATGTAGGTGAGATTACAAGGTGTCTATTTAAAATGAGGAAAACTGAGGTGGTCATCGAAGGCTCATCTTCTGTCCCAGATTATAGCACTTAGTCATTGAACTAAGTCTACGCTAAAACTCAAAGCTACGGAAAATACTGGCAATTTCTTCCGAGTCGTGCCACAGCCAGAGAGAGTTAATGCAAATTTTCCTTTATTTTTTTATTTTCTAGAAGTTCTATATTTTTTTTTGATGGTATTCTGGAATACATGCGTTTCTGTTTTTGAACCAATCGCTGTCCGAATTCGAAATCCTGAAATATATCTTCCCTCCTTAATAGGTCAAACCTTAACAAAAGCCTATTACTTTCCAATCTTTCAATTTCTGAGAATATTAATTATCATTAAGAAAACGATACCTTGCGATACGTGCGACATCTAGTATTGAGTTCGGTAAATACATATACATATTTTGATTACTTTATCATATTTTACTTTTTGAATTTTTGGGTTGAATTATCGAAACATTTTCTGTCTTTAATTACAAAACAAAGCATCAATTTCTAAAAGAACAATTTCGATTGTAGTTGGTTAACCGTTGTCGGAACGTGAATATTTTTATTTTTTTTTCGCACTCAAACCAGATTTTTATATCTTGTGGGAATGATGGGGTTAGACCGATCTCCTGAAAGAGGGGCTGACTCAAACCCAAAGGTTGTTTGTCCGTTATGTACAGCAGATATAAATCCTGCTGAGGGTTTTATAACCAGTTGTCAACACGAGTTTCATAAGCGGTGTATAGAAGCTTATTGGAAGAAGAGCGCGAGTTAAGATGTAGGTCCGTTTAAGAGTTCGTGGAGTTCAAATTAGAATACGTCTTGGTTCTTTTAGGTTTAACTTCAGAATGAATTTATTTCTTTACTTCATACTTCTTTACAGCTATGTTTGATACAATTGGAATTTGCTGATGCGACAGTAAATGGATGCGGTTCTGTAGCTTGGATGGATCAGCGTTTCGGTGGCCGATATTACGGTGTCGACTAAACCTCCGGCTGTCGAGAGGGTTTCGGCGGGGGACCGCCGAGGGTAAATGCTGAGGCGGTAACTCCTCCCCCCCCAGACTGAACTACCGACCATAGCGGGGATATAGTTGCTGGAACTGGTGAAGCGATGGTGGGAGTGAAGGTGGCATGTGGCGTAATCTCTGGTGTAAAAATGGTCGTCTTCTTCGGGAAATAGGCCACGACCACTACTATTATTAATAGTACGCCAAGCATCGTGTAGGTCGTTGTTTTATGGATCGTGGTTCCCCATTGTATTTTGTTGATCTGTATTTTTGTTTCAAGATCCTCCATCCTTAACTCATGTATCCCCAATTCTTGGGTTGTTCTGTTTCTCTTAATTGTCATTATTTGAGGTATGTCCAACTTCAACTCTGCTGCGCCAAGCCTCTCCACCGCTTCGTACTGCACGTTGTTCACCATCGCCTTGCAATGGGTGAATTTAATTAACGCCGATCCGTTCAGCGTCCTCTCCAGTCCGCAACTCGTCTGTAGCTTGACGTTTTCCCCGTTGAATATAGCGATATATCCGGCCTCCGGTTCGAATATTGTTGTGGTGAATCCTGCATCCTTCGTTTCGCATTCCGCCTCCTTTCCACTAACCAGTCTTCTAATACATTTCTCATTAACCTGATTTACAATTTTATCATTCTTACACATGTATATGTTTCTTATAAACTGACATTTTTGTTTGTAATAAAGTATTTCATCTCCATGAATCGCCACATAATTTGGTGTTATGACAAATTCTGTGTTATTCATGGGAAGTGGGATAAGTCTACGCAATGAAAATGTTTCGTTTTTGAATATCGGCAACCTGATAGAGAATATTATGTCTGTGTTGTTCATTATGGCTCTCAATTCTAAAAACTCGTACATGTGCTCTTCCGACACCAATTGTATCCCCTGGTTTTCTAACTCGTGAACACACTTGTCCGTTTCCTGTCTATTGAATAAAAACCTGGAGATTACCCCTATCTTTGCCAACAAGAGGCTCTCGGCAACGTCGTTTAAGTTCAATCCCAACATGTCTATTGTAAGTGAAATTCTATCGATGAATTCCAATCTGTAAATCCTCTTGTCCTCCTCTAAAAATGTTTTGCTTATGCTATTCTTATAATTGTTTATGAATGTGCTTACCCTACTCTGTTCTTCGTTAATGTACTTCGTTAGATTCTTGAACATTATATTAACCTTACTGCCTGTTTCTTCCTGCGTCCTTATGCTTTCCTTCAAATTCTCCTCTTCCTCTCGCATCTTCCTTATCTCTTCTTCCATCTTTACTGCGTCATCCGCATCTAAATTCCCTGTTTGCCTGTCCTTGATTCCATCTCTGATTCCTATTCTGATAATTGCGATATGGCCTTTGATAATTGTAGGCTTCTCGCTGGTTAAAATTATCTGTCCTAAATGGGTTTCCCATCATTGGGTATGAGAACCCAAATCCAGGCCATCCATTCGCATTTGGCATGGTAAATGGAATCGGAAACGGAGGTTGGTTATTACCACCCCACTGGTACTGTGACCAAAAGCCCGTTTCCCTTTGGGTTTCAATTGTCTGGGGCTCCTCTTTCTCCACTTGTTTCTGTACTTCCTCAGTAGTCTTACCTTGCGACTTCGTTGACTCCTGTGCTCCCTGATCTGAGTTTGTTTCTGCCAAGGCTATCAAGTTCTTTTCCCTGCAAGCTATCTCATAGGCTTTCGCTATGTTCAGCCCTTCCATATTTCTAATGGTCACCCCTATCGGACCTTTTAGTGCTGACACAAAGGCATTTAACGCCATTTCCTCATACCATTTAATCTTCTCTCCTTTCAGTATCATACTCTGCTCGTTAGCCTTAAGAAGGCTCACCAACGCCTTTTTCAATGTCATGACCTTGGTATACAAAGCCTCTAATTCCAACTTCTTTTCTTTAATATGGGTTAATTCCATTATTAGGTCCTGCTCCGACCTCTTGTCTTTAAAATGGGACACTAATGTCTTCTTAATCTGGTCCCAATTTAACTCTGTTTCATCTAGATCTAAGACCCTATCTGCTGCTCCTATTATCTTGCTCCTAACTGCTCTGAGTGCTATAACTCCTACATTCGACCTTTCCTCCCCTTTAATCAAACCTAATATCTGTTCTACCGCAGCTATAAATCCGTCTAGCTTACTTCCTTCCCCATCATACTTGGGAATAATCTCTACCAACTCGATCACCTTGATCGCTTCCAATACACCTGTAGTTGCCATTTTCTGCTACCTTGATTAACTTCCTACTTGCCTACTCTTTCAGAGTGTGTCTGTGTGTTATGTTTTGCTTAGTCTAGTCTTATGTCTTACAAATAATTAGTACTACTATTACTTAATAAAATGTTAAGATGTGTATTTGCCGATCTCCGTGTGTATGGAATATGTGTGTCTTATAAAGTGAATCCTTAAGTGTCCGCGGGTGAAATGGAGTTTCTGTCATGAATAACCTTTCAATATTTAATATTATTTAACAAAATGGGGTTTCCAAAATAATGTCGCAATGTAATGTTTTTTTTTTTTTTTTTTTTTTTTTTTTTTTTTTTGTATCTTATTCTTTAAAATACCATGCGTGCTGAAGCTAGCTGTTCAGCTGTACCATACAGCTTCACAACCAATTGCGGACAGTCACTGCTAAGGCATCCCCGTTTGCTTATTTCACCTTACATGCTGAAGCTAGTTCGTCGGCTGTGCGATACAGCCTCGGAACCAAATGCGGACAGTCATTGTAAAACCCTCCAGCCATACCTACGCTAGGCAGCCGCTCCGTGCGTTACAGTGCGCCGCCTAATACATGTGCATGGCCGGATTACTAAATCCTTTATTATTTCTTTTACTTTTCCATATGCAGTAATTTATTTAAAAATTTTTCCGATATTATTTCAGATTTATTATTCCGTTTTATTTTCCTCTATTTAAATTTGTAATTTTCTCAATATCCACTCCCATGCTAAGCGGCCGCCCTGTGCGTTACAGTGCGCCGCCCAATACATGTGAATGGCTATCCAATTTATTAAATTCCCACACTTCAGGCCCCACGGTGCCTTTCACTACGCCCTGTGCCTGTATGCAACGCTCGTTTCCATCGAACCGTTACCTACGACCGTTCTCTCATACTATCGAACTTTGTTGCACTGAACCTCGAGCTCCAACCGTCCGAACCGTCCGACCTGGCGTCGACCGACGGCCGTTCGCCCAACGAACTTCTCGTTGTATCGAACCGCCGACAACCACTGTTTCTTATGCGACGGTCGTTCGTCCGCTCGAGCCGTTCGACACGAACCGCCTGCCAACCACTGTTTTTGTGCGACGGTCGTTCGTCCGCTCGAGCTGTTCGACACGAACCGCCTGCCAACCACTGTTTTTGTGCGACGGTCGTTCGTCCGCTCGAGCCGTTCGACACGAACCGCCTGCCAACATCCGCCACCGAACATTCGACCGATCGAACCGAACTTCTTCTCGTGCATTTTATTGCCGATTTATTTCTTATATTCTTTCCTTTTATTTCGTGTTTACTTATTATTTTATATTTTCCATATTTCTTTCCATTGCATTACTTTCTTCATTGCGATTTATTATTTATTTTACACCTCCATTTCACTCACAAACACTCTACTCACTGTTTTGTTCTTCTTACAATGCTAATGTAACTATAACGATTTTCTCCATCCTTGTCGTCACGAATCCTTCCTTCTGTCGAATTCGTCCTTAGTCCAAGGGTCTACCGACTGCGCCAGTTAAGATGTAGGTCCGTTTAAGAGTTCGTGGAGTTCAAATTAGAATACGTCTTGGTTCTTTTAGGTTTAACTTCAGAATGAATTTATTTCTTTACTTCATACTTCTTTACAGCTATGTTTGATACAATTGGAATTTGCTGATGCGACAGTAAATGGAAATGGGAGCGGATGCGGTTCTGTAGCTTGGATGGATCAGCGTTTCGGTGGCCGATATTACGGTGTCGACTAAACCTCCGGCTGTCGAGAGGGTTTCGGCGGGGGACCGCCGAGGGTAAATGCTGAGGCGGTAACTCGCGCAATGTCCTGTGTGTAAAGTAGGTAGTAGACCAGAGATCCCGAAGCCTAAAGAAGTAACTGAGAGACAAACTCGAAGTGGGTCGAGAAAACGAAAGCCCGTAGATACAGTTGGTCAGCAAGTCTCAGGTAATATAGCTTCGACCTCGGGACAAAGTACTCAAGCTAATAACATTGGGGCCAGCAATTCGAATAGTTTAACAGATAATGCTATGATAGTACTAGCTATGGAACAAAGGGTGTTAGCTACGCTTTCGGAGAAGATGACTGATTTAATTCAGAATTCCATAACAGATACTATAACCAGGGCGTTAGCAAGCACCAGTGGTGGTAATGACAATTCTCAGAGGGAACATTTTTCACGTCGATCGCTTAGCAATGGAGATAGGGTCGAAACAAGAAATGAAACCGGTAGCAATTCAAGGCAAGTCCTCTTGGCTCCGGGCTCTCCCGCTTCACAGAGAAGCACTACGTCCGATTTGGTAAACCGACCAGATAAGGTTGTACATATCCTCAACGGTTGGAAGATAAAATTTTCTGGAAAAGGAGTATATGTTGATAATTTTATTTATAGAGTAAATACTCTAACACGAGAGACGTTAGACAATAATGTCGATCTGCTTTGCAAACACGCCAGCGTACTTTTTGAAGGAAAAGCCAATGAGTTTTATTGGCGTTATCATAAAGCGCACGGCGATATTCAGTGGAATTCTTTCTGTACAGCTTTGCGTCTCCAGTTTCGCGATAGCAGAGACGATTGCGATATCGAAGAATTAATCAGGAATTCTAAACAAAAGCAGAACGAATCTTTTGATAGTTTTTATGATACAATATCAGGTTTAGTCGATCAGCTGGAGCATCCTTGGACTACGAGTAAATTAATTCGAGTTCTCAGAAACAATTTGCGTCCAGAGATAAGACATGAGATCTTAAACATTGATATTAAGACGGTTTCAGATCTCAGACAGATTTGTCGCAGGCGCGAAACCTTCTTGGCCAATGTTAAGCGGGTTAGCGGCTACGTGCGAAGCACTCCGTTTAAACGGGAAATGGCTGAATTTAGCCAGAAGTATGATACGCAGTTAGAATCAGAACCTGAAAATGAGGCTGATGTCGAAGCGTTCTCCTTATTATGCTGGAATTGCCGCAAGGAAGGACACCGATATCAGGATTGCGTATCGGAGAGAAGAATATTTTGTTACGGTTGTGGAGCTGCAAACACTTACAAGCCAAGTTGTAATAAGTGTTCAAAAAACTCCAAAGCCGGCACGTCGAAGTCGCAATTCAAACAGAAGACTTCGATTGCCTCCCGGAGCCACTCCACAATGACCGAAGAGTAAGAGATGCAGCAAATGTTGCACAACCTCCAATCCCTGACGAACAACAACTACCTGCTAGTTCTTTGCGACATAGCAAAATCCAAACACTAAAGGAAATTAAACATGAAGAGACTTATTTACAAAATATTGGGAAACGAAAGGGTCGAAATTCTAGTCGAATTAAAGCATTCTGGCAAAATGTCAAGAGCTGTAGAATTGGATTCAATTATATAAAGTCGCTACCTGAAGGACCAAAAGATCCTCGTCCGTTTTTGCCAATTCGGTTGTTTAATCGTACGGTTTACGGTCTGTTAGACTCTGGCGCATCGGCAAGTTGTGTAGGAGGTAACTTAGCCCGTGAAGTAGAAGCTACAGGAAACTATAAGGCCATTAATAGTAGTGCTACAACGGCAGACGGCCGATCACAGCAGATACGAGGACATATTCAAACAGAGGTAGAATACGGCGACCAGAAGAAGGTTTTAAAAATTTACATCGTACCGTCGCTTAAACAAGACCTATATTTAGGGATAGATTTTTGGAAGCTTTACGATTTACTTCCCAGAAGACTTATCATATCTGAGCTAGATTCAACTGAAGTTGATTTCAAAGTTAAAGTTGACCAACATAAGTTATCCGAGATGGATAAGGCGAGGCTAACGAATGTGATCAATTGTTTTCCGTCATTTAGTCAAGATGGTCTTGGTAAGACCAACCTTATATCGCACTCTATTGATGTAGGTATGGCAAAGCCAATAAAA
Organism: Drosophila santomea; assembly: GCF_016746245.2. Lineage (NCBI taxonomy): Eukaryota > Metazoa > Arthropoda > Insecta > Diptera > Drosophilidae > Drosophila > Drosophila santomea. The sequence goes on from NW_025318947.1 coordinate 42,277, forward strand.
CAACGCCATTTTCCTGTTTCACCAGCCGTAGAAAAGGCAATGTATTCCGAGATTGACAGGATGCTACAACTAGGAGTGATAGAAGAGTCTGACAGTTCTTGGTCATCTCCAATCGTTATGGTAACGAAACCTGGAAAGGTTAGAATTTGTCTAGACAGTCGTAAGGTGAATAGCTTCACCGAAAAGGATGCATATCCTCTGCCTCAAATTAGTGGTATTTTGAGTAGGTTGCCGAAGGCCGAGTACATAACTAGCCTTGATCTAAAGGACGCTTATTGGCAAGTGCCTTTGGAAAAAGCTTCGCGTGACAAGACGGCGTTCACCGTTCCTGGTAGACCCCTCTATCAGTTTAAAGTTATGCCGTTCGGGCTATGCAATGCCACAAGTACAATGTCTCGTTTGATGGACAAAGTGGTGCCAGCTCATCTTAGGAATGAGGTTTTTATTTACCTAGATGATCTGCTGGTGGTTTCATCAAGTTTTGAGAGGCACCTCGAAGTGCTAAGAGAGGTTGCGCTACAGATAAGACGTGCAGGTTTGACGATCAATATTGGCAAAAGTCACTTCTGCATGTTGAGAGTGCGTTACCTAGGTCACATAATCGGAGATGGAGGAATCCGTACCGATCCAGAAAAAGTAGCCGCAATTAGGAATTTTCCTTTGCCTAAAACGTTGCGCAGTCTGCGAAGTTTCATGGGTTTATGTGGCTGGTATCGCAAGTTCGTTCCTAATTTTGCATCTCTTGCTGCTCCTTTAACTGATCTAATGACCACGAAAAGAAGATTCAGTTTGACTGAAGCAGCAGTAGAATCTTTTGAGAAGCTAAAGCAATGTCTTAGCGAGGCTCCTGTTTTATGCAGTCCTGATTTTTCGAAACCGTTCGCAATACATTGCGATGCGAGCAAGACCGGAGTTGGAGCCGTATTAGTCCAAGTTTCGGAAGAAGGAGATGAGCGTCCTATTGCCTTCATTTCAAAAAAGTTAAATGAGGCGCAACAAAACTATACAGTCACAGAGCAAGAATGTCTCGCCGCGATCGTGGCTCTTAAAAGTTTTAGGGCGTACGTGGAAGGACATAGGTTCAAGATCATAACTGATCATGCGTCACTAAAATGGTTGATGTCTAACCATGACCTTAATTCGCGCCTAGCTCGATGGGCTTTGGCCTTGCAAAGGTATGATTTCGCGATTGAGCATCGCAAAGGTTCGATGAACGTAGTTCCCGACTCCTTGTCTCGGGTGAACGAAGACGCGGTAGCTGCAATTGACTTGCGGGAGGGACTTCTCGTGGATCTAAATTCTGACCACTTTAAATCAGCGGAATACACCGAGTTAGTGCAGAAAGTGAGCGCAAATCAGAAGAATTTTCCTGATCTTAGGACCGATATTATTATTTCTGGCCTGGACTTGTAGCAGACGTTAAGGCCTATATAAATGCGTGTGAGGTGTGCAAAACCACAAAAGCACCTAATTACGTTTTGCGACCACCGTTAGGAAAAGCGCCTGAGAGTCAAAGGTTTTTCCAACGCTTATTTATAGACTTTCTTGGACCTTATCCAAGGTCTAGAAGTGGGAACATTGGAGTTTTTATCGTCCTTGACCATTTCTCCAAATATGTCTTTCTTAAACCGGTAAAGAAGATAAATTCAGGTGTTGTCATAAAATATCTTGAAGGAGAATTATTTATGTCGTATGGCACTCCCGAAACGATAGTGTCAGATAATGGATCTCAATTCCGTTCACACGCTTTTCAAAAGTTAATGCAGCAGTATGGCATTACTCATACATTTACTGCTGTACATTCGCCACAGGCGAATGCCTCCGAGCGCGTGAACCGACCAGTTATTGCTGCAATTAGGGCATATGTGAGACCCGATCAAAAAGACTGGGACGAATACTTAAACAAGATTAGTTGTGCGTTGAGATCGTCCGTACATTCAAGCCTAGGAACTTCTCCTTACTATATGGTGTTCGGGCAACACATGGTTACCTCTGCTTCTACGTACTCTTTGTTGAGGAAGCTCAACCTATTGGATGATCGATCTTTGAAGTTCAATCGGTCAGACTCATTTGATATTGTACGGGAGAAAGCATGTAAGAAGATGATGGAAAAACACTCCGAGAATGAAAAGAAGTAACGGGTGTTTTTTTTAGAGGTATAGAACTTTAAGTTGGCATTACTGTTCAAGATGGCGACCGATTTAACAGCTGTCAAGTGATTTATTCTCAGTTTGGTTTGGCAATTCGTCATGCGTGCTTACAAAATCCAACTCGTGCAAGAATTGAAACCAAACGATCATCAAGCAAGGCGTAGATTCGTCGAATGGGCCCAAAACGAGATTGCTGTTGTTCCCGATTTTTCATAAGCCTCCAAGATCTTGTGATTTAACACCGCTAGACTACTTTTTGTGGGGCTATGTAAAGTCATTGGTCTATGCGGATAAGCCACAAACGCTAAACCATTTGGAAGACAACATTCGCCGTGTTATTGCCGATATACGGCCAAATGTTGGAAAAAGTCATTGCAAATTGGACGTCCAGATTGGACTACATCCGAGCCAGCCGTGGCGGTCATATGCCAGAAATCATATTTAAAATGTAATGCCACAAGATTATCTTTCATGTCAATAAAATTCATGTCAATCGAATAATCCATCGTTGTTTTATTGCAATTTAAAGTTCTATACCTCTAAAAAAAACACCCTATACAATCTTCGGTCTCGAGTTGTTGCTTATACGGAAGGGCAAGAAGTATTCCGAAGAAATTTTAAGCAAAGCTGTTTCCAAACAGGATACAACGCTAAATTTGGTCCTTCTTTTGTGAAAGCAAGGGTTCGCAGAAGGCTAGGAAGCGCTTACTACGTGCTAGAAGATTTACAGGGAAGACTAATAGGTACATACCATGCGAAAGATATTCGGCAATGACGTGTCTTCAGTCGTGTCATCCGTCTAGGGTACCAGTCGAACATATACCCTAGCCAGATGTTACCGGGGGGGCTTTTGTAGTGGCGACTGAAGAGCCGCTAAATAAATTTTAGATCAACCTTAAAAGATATAAACATTTTCTGCCTAGAAGTATGCACTAAATTATGTGATACTCTGAGCCTGGCTTTACGCAACGGGAATAACGTCGATGCATTTTAGTAAAAGCTTTACGTAGTTTAAGCTGAGCTTTAATGCACATGCATTTTAATTAGCTAGCTGCATTTCTGCCAGAACAGAGTTTTGGACACAAATACCAGATAGCTCATGGATGCGCCAGGGAAGATCTGGAAAGCTTTAGTCGGATTAGGAAATTTTTATGCTGTGGCAGAGAAAAAGTGCTAAGCAACTCCAACCGTTTCCGTGCTAAAGTCTATTCCTTTTGAGATCCGGTAGAGTGCAAATCGTTGCAGTGGCCGTTAAGATATATATAATAATCACATAGTGCCAGTGGCGGAAAAATTTATTCGGCGAAAGCTTAACCAAACTCAAGTGAGTAAAGCCGTTTTCATTTGCATACAGATGCATAACCTTTTGTTGCCCAGGTCACGGAAAGAGTGTCCACGGAGGCAACCAGGCGGCGGACTGACAGCCAGTGCCATAGGCCCGTCTGGAAAACCCATTTATTTCATCGGGACTCAACCAGCGGATCTAGCCCAGCAAGCCGAGTTTGCGTCCTGTCCCGAGGAGCACCTGGGAGGGGCAGGATGGACTACTAGGAGAGCAGCAGCAGAAGCAGCAAGAGAATGATCGGCAAATAACCTCAAGTGTTTAATTGGCCAACAGCGCGCATGCGCAATAACCTACAGTGGCCAGCTTTGGCGTTTCATGAAACATTTAATGCAAATTGGCAGTGCCAAAAGTGACCCCAAATTTTGACCCCTAGTTGACCCCTGTTGACCCCAGCACCCATGTGGGATTAACCTAAAAGGATTCTGAAAGTGAACCTAAGTGTAGATCCGAGCATCCGATGTCCGACTTTAAATTGTCTTGTACATTAAAGCAAAACCATTAAATGGGTTTTAACCCAGTTCTGCTGAATTAAGATTTCTTGTAATTTTCGCCACAATTTTCGACACTCATATGAAATGTTTTTTTGTGAATTTGATTCTGGTAATAGAAGCCATGAATAGTTGATGAAAACCCTGAAAATTAGAATACATTTATTTTTTTATAATTTAAGTAAAGTTAGTTAAAATCTAAGGAAATTTCTCTTGTTGCGAAGTGAAACGAATTGTGTAGAAGAATGCCTTTTGACTCTTTTGTTTAAACTAATGCCTTAAAACCCCAAAGTGGCCTGCCAAAGCCATATAATTTTCAGCACACCTTCGAGGGAGATTGATCTTTCGCCGATGGATAAGATGCGTGAGTTGATATAATCTTGTTTTAAGTGCTAACCCAAAACTGAAGAGAAATTTATTAAATGGCAATGATATAAAAGAAGTTCAGAAACGAATTAAATGCCGCAACAACTGAAATTTGCCTATCGCTGTAATAAATTAAATATTTTTTTTAAAATTTGTCGTGAATTAAAATGAAGTTTAATTGAATTTAATTAAAAGAAACGAGAAGTTGTCTACCAATAAATTAAATTAGATTTATATATTAGAATTAACATTTATATCTAAATCCCACATTTTCTTTTACTACATATTATTAAATCATGCGATACATAAATATTCTTATAACTATCTAAGCTTATAATCACACTACCTAAATACGATGTTAGTCTTAATTACTTTATGTTTATTAAATTTAATGTTTAACGAAATTATGAGCAACTAAACATTTCCGTTACCGACTCTACTGATGACTTCACGGTCGTAAGGTTTCAAGGGATCATCGGAGCCATGCTCCTGCGGAAGATGATCATAGGTTGGGTGGGCCTCAAGCGAGCACAACAACATCCGTGTCTTCGCAAATGATAGTTTTCTCTCTGTCTTTTCCTCTATCTTTCGTCCTTTCTTCTAACTTTCATTTTCTAGAATTTATTTATTTATTTTTCTTCCGGTTTAGTTCTAGCTCCTGTTTTTTTGTCGCAAGCACGCTCAATTCTTGTCTTTATTAATAGTGATGTGTAGTCCGTGTCCGAGATCTGGGTGAGCAAGACCACCACCCCCAAAGCCGAAGAGCTAGAGCCGGAATCTAAAGCGTGCCCCGCAGCTCAGATCCTCGAAAGCCTGTCTAACGCAAAGAGTTATAATTCCTTCTTGTGTTGAGAACAGTGGCGCACTACGTTACACACTACAGCACCAACGCAGATTTAAGCAATAGCATCTACGGTCGTCTCTGGTTTATGGGCTGGATATAAGTTTTAAATTATAATAAACAATAACGTGGTCAAGAGCTAGCAAAATGTAATGTCCAATGCATGACACCAAGAATAAATGAATTTTATCTCCAAAACGTAGTTTAGTTATTAAATTAAAGTTATCGGTAAATATTCAATGTGATAAATGTTTTTATGCAGCAAATTAAGTGTTCAACATAGCATATTATTTTTATGCATTTTATCGGCCATTTGTTGACAATGCATTTTGCGAGTTATTTGTCGATAATCCTTTGATTAATATTTAATGTCGATTGAATTTAATTTCGATTATCTAAAATACGGATGTACTTATTTTAAAATTATAATTAATTTCTTAAACTACAAAACTGCCTTGTTTTGTTCTTTGATTCACAACATCCTGGACGCTCCTAAGAATACATCGCCAGCATCAACGGAGATTTAAGCAATAAAATCCATGGAACTTCCGATCGTCTCTGGTTTATGGGCTCTGTATATAATAGAAATTAAACAATAACAAGTTGGGAATTATATTAAACATAATGGATATAAGTCTTAAATTATAATAAACGATAACGTGGCCAAGAACTAGCTAAATGTAATGTCCAATGCATGACACCAAGAATAAATGAATTCTAGCTCCAAAATGTACTTTAGTTGTTAGATGAAAGTTATCCATAAATACTCAATATGATAAATGTTTTTATGCAGAAAATTAAGTGTTCAACATAGCATATTATTTTTTTGCATATTTATCGGCCATTTGTTGACAATTCATTTTGCGAATTTGTCTATATTTGTCTATAATTCTTTAATATTTAATGTCGATTGAATTTAATTTCATTGTCAAAAAAACGGATATACTCAATTTCTAACAATGCGAACCTGCCTGATTTTGTTCCTCGATTCACAACACCCTGGACGCTCCTAAAAATACATCGTTAGCACTAACGCAGATTTGAGCAATAACATTAACGGAACTTCCGGTCGTCTCTGGTTTATGGGCTCTCAGAGGTATATATAATGGAAATTAAACAATAAAAAGTTGGTAATTATATTATTTATCGGCCATTTGTTGACAATTCACTTTGCGTATTATTTGTCGATAATTCTTTGATTAATATTTAATGTCGATTGAATTTAATTTCATTATCAAAAACGGATGTACTTATTTTAAAATTATTATTAATATCTTAAACTAGGAACCTGCTTTGTTTTGGTCCTTGATGCACAATATCCGTGTCGCTCCTAAAAATACATCGCCAGCACTAACGCAGATTTAAGCAATAACATCCACGGAACTTCCGGTCGTCGCTGGTTTATGGGCTTGCAGAGGGTATATATAATAGAAATTAAACCATAGCAAGTTGGGAATTATATTAAAACTAATGGATATATGTTTTAAATCATAATAAACGATAACGTGGCCAAGAGCTAGCAAAATGTAATGTCCAATGAATGACACAAAGAATAAATTAATTCTATCTCGAAAATGTAGTTTAGTTATTAGATGAAATTTCGAATATGAAAAATACGGATGTACTTATTTTAAAATTATAATTAATTTCTTAAACTACAAAACTGCCTTGTTTTGTTCTTTGATTCACAACATCCTGGACGCTCCTAAGAATACATCGCCAGCATCAACGGAGATTTAAGCAATAAAATCCATGGAACTTCCGATCGTCTCTGGTTTATGGGCTCTCAGAGGTATATATAATGCAAATTAAACCATACAAGTTGGGAATTATAATAAACATAATGGATATAAGTTTTAAATTATAATAAACGATAACGTGGCCAAGAGGTAGCAAAATGTAATGTCCAATGCATGGCACCAAGAATAAATGAATTCTATCTCCAAAATGTACTTTAGTTGTTAGATGAAAGTTATCCATAAATATTCAATATGATAAATGTTTTTATGCAGCAAAGTAAGTGTTCAACATAGCATATTGTTTTTATGCATATATATCGGCCATTTGTGGACAATTCATATTGCAAATTATTTGTCGATAATTCTTTTATTAATATTTAATGTCGATTGAATTTAATTTCATTATCAAAAAACGGATGTACTTATTTTAAAATTATTATTAATTTCTTAAACTACAAACCTGCCTTGTTTTGTTCTCCTAAGAATACATCGCCAGCACTAACGCAGATTTGAGCAATAGCATCAACGGAACTTCCCGTCGTCTCTGGTGTATGGGCTCTCAGAGGTATATATAATAAACTTTTTTGGTGATAGATTTAATGAAAAAAAAAATATTTTCCTTTTTTATGATATTTATTTGAATAAATTTCACCAGAGGTCAGTTAAGAACTAATTTACAAAGGTATTCTTTCGGCCCAGCAAACCTCTTACAGAGGATTAACATAAGCCTTTTAAGTTCTACTTAGCTTTATATGTCAAGCTTAACAGATCATTAAGCTCGTTACCGTTAAGCGGTTCGTATCTTGTGGGAATGTTATTTATGAGGCTTTTGGAGAGTGAAGCTTTCCAAAAGATCGGCTTTAGCTTTTTTATATGAAGAGTGAATATGTCGTATGAAGAAATGAATATGTCACTCCCCCACCATTTAGATATTAGCTTGTCCTCAAGCGATTATTTCTGGATATAAGTGTGGTACTGGATTTGCAATTTCAGCTATTTCTGTTTTTGTCTCTGTTTCTTTTTCGATATTTTTGTTAGTGGTTTTACTTGGTTTTAGGTAAGAGATAATAATTTTGTGTGGCGCTGTTTTACATTTCATATAAAAGTAAAATATGTAAATTAAAACTAAAACAGATATGGAGATTATTAGTATGTTTCTGTAAATTGTGTTACTCTTATTGTTTACCAAAATCATTTCCTTAATTTCTATGTGTGACATTGGTTCGATTTTTGTTACATTGTGTTCAGTAAATATTACATTTGTGTATTGTTGAATACTATTAGATATTGTAATTTGTTTTAATTCTGCTGTGCAGTTGGATATTTTTATAATTTTATTATTTTCAATATACATCTCTTGACCGTGATTGTGATAATTGTGATAAAGTTTTTCTCTGGTCTTATTCCAGGTTATAAGTATATTTGGCTTAATGTATTGAATATAGGATTGTTTACGATATTTTTGAAAAGTACAAGTTGGTGTTTCGTGTTTTATTATGTTAGCTATGCAATGGTCTTTGACAATATTCTTTGTTAGTGTATTTGGAACATAGTTTTTATGTGAGTAGAATTTGCCTTCAATATTTTCCTTAATAATTTGGCCATTATGGTCGGGGTAAGGTGCAATGATGAAAGTTGGTCGTTCAATTGAACTCATAGGAATGTGGGACATTAGGAATATTTCATTAGTAGGTACGTTATACCAAGCGGAAGTTTTTATGTTTATCAGATTTTTGTAATTAATGTTGCCAATATTTTCATGTTTTAGTAGTTTATGATTAAATATTCCTAGTCGTGTTTGTTGTGAGCCCATTTCAATGTCTTCGATACATTCGGTAAAATGTTCAATATTAAATATTAATAGATTAAATTTGTGTGCCTTTTTCAAAGAATTGGACTGGTTGTTAATTATTTCTATGCCATTATTGAGACTGTTAATAACGTGGTTTAGAGTGCTGACATAGAGTCGAAATTTGTTGTTCAATATGTTGTCTGTCGTCTTCGTCTAGTGTGCAAAAGATATCCTAATGTGGAACCTACAAGTTAGCCAGTCCTCGTTTGTTTCGTTTTAAGATGCGTATGCCATTTATTTCTCTTTCCATGTTCTCGGTTAAATATTAAATTTGTGTGACATTTGAAATTCTTGACATTGTTTAATTATACTATTAAATGTTAAATGCATAAAGTGATGGGATTTGTATTGTTCCAGATTCAAACAAGATAAATCCTTGATTGTTTTCTATTGGGTTGATTTCGATTGTTTCTGCTGTAGTTTGTGTCGCAATACAAGTTATTATGGTGATTATGAGTCCGATGATTGGGAGGTGTCGGTTTGCTGCAAGTATTTGCTGTCATTAACTTTCTTTTTCTTTTTAAATTTGCTTTTATAATGAATAACGCTTTGACCTCTATTATTTTCGTTATAATGTTTTTCGTCAAATTATTCTATTTACCTGTTTTTCTAAAGGGATTCTTTGATTTTGCGCGTGTTAAATGTGCTTGTCTAAATTTTGTGTCGATTTCGAAATCCTGTCGTTTTTTGTTAAGATTTTTGATTTTCATTTCTTTAATCATCTGGGTATCATAAGTAGGTGTGTCACAAAGAATAAATTAATTCTATCTAGAAAATGTAGTTTAGTTATTAGATGAAAGTTATCGATAAATAGCGTATTATTTTTATGCATATTTATTTGCCATTTGTTGACAATTCATTTTGCGAATTATTTATCGATAATTCTTTGATAAATATTTAATGTCGATTGAAATTAATTTCGATTATCTAAAATACGGATGTACTTATTTTAAAATTATTATTGGTCCTTGATTCACAATATCCTGGAATCTCCTAAAAATGCATCGCCAGCACCAACGCAAATTTAAGCAATAGCATCTACGGAACTTCCGGTCGTCTCTGGTTTATGGGCTGGATATAAGTTTAAAATTATAATAAACGATAACGTGGTCAAGAGCTAGCAAAATGTAATGTCCAATGCATGACACCAAGAATAAATGAATTTTATCTCCAAAATGTACTTTAGTTATTAGATGGAAGTTATCCATAAATATTATAACGGGTGTTTTTTTTAGAGGTATAGAACTTTAAGTTGGCATTACTGTTCAAGATGGCGACCGATTTAACAGCTGTCAAGTGATTTATTCTCAGTTTGGTTTGGCAATTCGTCATGCGTGCTTACAAAATCCAACTCGTGCAAGAATTGAAACCAAACGATCATCAAGCAAGGCGTAGATTCGTCGAATGGGCCAAAACGAGATTGCTGTTGTTCCGATTTTTCATAAGCTCCAAGATCTTGTGATTTAACACCGCTAGACTACTTTTTGTGGGGCTATGTAAAGTCATTGGTCTATGCGGATAAGCCACAAACGCTAAACCATTTGGAAGACAACATTCGCCGTGTTATTGCCGATATACGGCCAAATGTTGGAAAAAGTCATTGCAAATTGGACGTCCAGATTGGACTACATCCGAGCAGCCGTGGCGGTCATATGCCAGAAATCATATTTAAAATGTAATGCCACAAGATTATCTTTCATGTCAATAAATTCATGTCAATCGAATAATCCATCGTTGTTTTATTGCAATTTAAAGTTCTATACCTCTAAAAAAAACACCCTATATATGATAAATGTTTTTATGCGGAATATTAAGTGTTTAACATAGCATTTTAGCGTCCATTTGTTGACAATTCATATTGCGAATTATTTGTCAATATTTCTTTGATTAATATTTTAAGTCGATTGAATTTAATTTCGAGTATCAAATAAACAGATGTACTTAATATCTTACAATGTGAACCTGCCTTGTTTTGGTCCTCGATTCACAACATCCTGGACTCTTCTAAAAATGCACCAGCACCAACGCAGATTTAAGCAATAACATCCACGGAACTTCCGGTCGTCGCTGGTTTATGGGCTCTCAGAAAGTATATATAATGGAAATTAAACCATTACGAGATAGGAATTATATTAAACGTAATGGATATAAGTTTTAAATTATAATAAACGATAACGTGGCCAAGAGCTAGCAAAATGTAATGTCCAATGAATGACACAAAGAATAAATTAATTCTATCTCGAAAATGTAGTTTAGTTATTAGATGAAAGTTATCGATAAATGTTTGTATGCAGCAAATGAAGTGTTCAACATAGCATATTATTTTTATGCATATTTTCGGCCATTTGTTGACAATTCATTTTGCGAATTATTTATCGATAATTCTTTGATAAATATTTAATGTCGATTGAAATAATTTCGAATATAAAAAAACGTATGTACTTATTTTAAAATTATTATTAGTAATAGTAATAATGAATTCTTTAAATTCAGGATAAGATTTTATGTCTTTTAACATTATGATACTTTTCAGAATTTTCACGTTACTATGTGGGTTAATGGTTTCTCGATATGCTTTTTGAAAAACTAAAAAGTCTTTATCGTTTTCCAGGTAAATAACACTGCTATTATTTAAGAAGTATTTATTTAATAAGGATATCTTTTGCCTTTGTCAGGGTCATATCAGTGTATTTGATGTATATAGTTTATGGGTTTTTCTGTAATTTCAATGTAGGTTTCGTTGCTTTCTGATGAACTGTGTATTGTTGCTGCTGTTGAAATATTTTCTTCTTCGCCTACCATGTTTTCTTTAATTTTTACGCGAGATAAAGCGTCTCCTACATGATTAAGTTTACCATCTAAATATTTGATTTTGAAATTATATTCGCTAAGTCTAATTCGCCAACGTTGTAGTTTTATGTTAGGCTCTTTAATATTATTTAGCCAAACAAGGGGTTTGTGATCGCTCAAAATCTCAAAGGGGACTCCATATAAATATGGGCGGAAATATTTGGTTGCCCAAACGATTGCTAGTAGTTCTTTTTCAATAGTGCTATAATTTTGTTCATGATCATTTAATGTTCTACTTGCAAATCTTACTAGCTTATTGTCTTGTGATAACACGGCTCTTTTGGCGAAATTGCTAGCGTCAGTAGTGTTCAGTAGTGTTTTCAATTTTTCAAATGATTTATTGTATTCTTCGTTTCTTGTGTCTAATTTAGCTCCTTTTTTCAGAAATATTGTCAGAGGTTTTGCAATCTTTGCAAAGTCTGGAATGAACTTACGGTAGTATCCGCATAAGCCTAAGAAAGATTTGATTTCTTTTGGTGTCTTTGGGAGAGGAAATTTTTCGATTGCCTTAACTTTCTCTTTATTAGGTCGTATATAAGACTTAATAAGACTTAAGAAATTTGTTTGCTTTTTTAAAAATTCGCATTTGTCCAATTGGAGTTTAAGATTGGCTTCTTTAAGTTTCTCAAAAACCTTCCTCAGTGAGTCTAGGTGTTCGTTCAGATATGTTGAATAGATGATCACATCATCTAAATAAACAAGGCAATGCTTATTTATAAGGTCTTTTAGGACGTAATTCATGCACCGTTGGAAGGATGCAGGAGCATTTTTTAAGCCAATAGGCATCCGAGTGTACTCATAGTGACCGTGTTTGGTCGAAAACGCCGTTTTTGGTATAGACTTAGGGTCCATTTCGATTTGATGAAAGCCTTTTGCTAAGTCAATTGTAGTAAAATACTGTCATTTTCCTAATTTGCCTAGTATTTCGTCCATGTTAGGAATCGGAAATTTATCATTTATTGTTATTTCATTTAGATTTCGATAGTCCACGACCAACCTGAATTTCGGTTTGCCAGAGGCATCCCATCTTTTTGGGGACAATCCATAATGGACTGCAATAAGGGGAGTCGCTTTCGCGTATAATGCCTTGTTTTAACATTTCCTCAATTTGCTTATTTACTTCTGCTTCGTAGGAAAACGGGTACGAGTATGGTCTTTTGTAAACTGGGTTTTCATGAGAGGTTTTTATATCGTGACGTATTATACTTGTAAATGTAAAGTTTTCATTTTTGGAATATTGAATGTCATTGAACTCTTTTAATAAATTTGTAAGTCTGTATTTTTCCTCACTATTTAAATGTTCTAGTCTGTATGTGTGTTCTGAGTCTATGTTGTTGTCCGTGGCATAGTTTATTTCTGATGTAAAGTTGTTTTCTTGTAAGAGTGCATTAAAGTTTTCCGAAGAGTTCACATGGATCTAATTCTTTGTGAATGAATGTTCTTTCGTTAATTATTGTTTCTTTCCGAGAGTAGTCTATTAAACCGTTATTCTCCATTAGTATTTTTCTTCCTAACATAATATCATAATAAGGTGAAAATGAATGAATATAGAATTTTGCGTTTGTTGAAAAAGACCGTTGGCTGGAAGGTCTACATATTTATTTAATTTAGAATAGCCTGTCATACTTCGGACAGTTATTTGCTTATCTTTAACTTGAAGATTGAAAAAGTTTGAGCTCATCAAGTTTATCGAAGAGCCAGTATCAACTATTCATCTATATCTGTGGTTATTAAACATGATCTCTATGTATTGGTGGGATCCCAGGCTGGTATTGGCAAATTTTCAGCTTGTTGATATTGCTGATCTGTAAACAATTCTGTCTGAGTATTCTGTAATTGATCTTCGTGGAACTGTTCGTCGTTATTAATGTCGTGTTCAGTTTCGTTATCGTAATCTAGTTCGTGCTGGTGAAAGTTTTCATTTGTCTGCATACGCGATTGTTCGCTGCTTTCTCTAAAACGCTTATTTGGCACTCTTGGTTGTTGGGGGGGGCTGATAGAAGTTTCGGGTGTCGTTTTGACGGTCTTGAAGTAAGTCTGTTCTGAATCCGTTGTATAAATTTCTGTACTGATTAAGTTGCTGTTGTCTGGTCGGAGGAATTTGTCTAAAAGGGGTTTGATTGTTTACGTTAGTGTTTTGGGTCTGTGTGGGATTTAATGGAATAAAGGGGCGAATGAATCGTTGGTTGGGGTGAGTGTTTTTGATGTGGTTAATGTTTGTATGTTTATAGGTGTTAGGTGAATTTGAGTTAAATTTTGGCTGACTATCGAATGTTTTTGAAATTGGGTCTTCGTATAGACCTTCTTGTTGGGCGGTTTGCCTTAGTTTTTAAACGGTTGAAATGTCATACCTCGCTAAGGTCATGAACAACCTATCGGGGAGTGAGCGTTGAATTGTATTTTTTATTGTGGTTGCCATTGCTTTTGTATAAACCACCATATTATTTCGGCAATTCTCTAATGCTAACTTATTTATAATTATACTGGACTTATCTTCTAATTGTTCACAGAATAGGCGTAAGTTACTCTTAAAAGGTGTGCGATACAGTCTTCCTAGTAGATCCTCCAGGGGCGTCTCTTAAAGTTGTCCATTCGTTGTGCATTCCAAATTGGGTAACCTTTTCCGCATCTTCGACAATTTGAAGTTCGATGGCTCCAAATATAACCGCCTTCTGTCGAGCGTCGTTTGAAGGGTATAAGTTCAACAGGTATTCGATACGTCTGATGAACGAGCTGAGATTCGATGGGTCTCTAGAGAATTTCGGTACTTGGCGTATTTGCCGAAGTAATTGAGTCATATTTTCCGCTGGTAATTCCATTTTAGTTTTATTTATAAGTTAGTTTCTGTTCTTGTTCACAGACTGCTGCAGTATGTCGAGACTTATGCCTTAAGTGAACTGCACGGTTTTAACTTTTTATTGTTTTATACAATAGTAGCGGTCGCACTTATGATTTTAGTGGGCTACCGTTTTTGTTTACAGACTGCTACAGTATGTCGAGACTTATGTCTTAGTGAACTGCACTGTGCGCCTTTTAATTGTATTACACCTTAGTGGAGGTCTCACTTTACAAAGCGGTCCACAAAAATAGGTCTTTAAATTAACTCCGATCGCACAGGTTCTTGTGCGGATACCGACTTTAGTCACTTTAAACGAACCGAAATCACTTTGTTGCGGCCAATTCGCGGGTACAATCAGAAAAGGTTACTTGGTCGTACAAGTTTCCTCTTTTCACTAGATTGTCAAAGGATAACGAGTTTACTAGGACAAGGCTTTTGGAGAGTGAAGCTTTCCAAAAGATCGGCTTTAGCTTTTTTATATGAAGAGTGAATATGTCGTATGAAGAAATGAATATGTCACTATATAATGGAAATTAAACAATAACAAGTTGGGAATTATATTAAACGTAATGGATATAAGTTTTAAATTATAATACACGATAACGTGGCCAAGAGGTAGCAAAATGTAATGTCCAATGAATGACACCAAGAATAAATTAATTCCATCTCCAAAATGTAGTTTAGTTATTAGATGAAAGTTATCGATAAATATTCAATATGATAAATGTTTTTATGCAGCAAATTAAGTGTTCAACATAGCATATTGTTTTTATGCATATTTATCGGCCATTTGTGAACAATTCATATTGCAAATTATTTGTCGATAATTCTTTTATTAATATTTAATGTCGATTGAATTTAATTTTGAATATAAAAAAACGTATGTACTAATTTTAAAATTATTAGTAATTTCTTAAACTACAAACCTGCCTTGTTTTGTTCTTTGATTCACAACATCCTGGACGCTCCTAAGAATACATCGCCAGCATCAACGGAGATTTAAGCAATAAAATCCATGGAACTTCCGATCGTCTCTGGTTTATGGGCTTTCAGAGGTATATATAAAGGAAATTAAACAATAACAAGTTGGGAATTATTTTAAACGTAATGAATATAGGTTTCAAATTATAATAAACGATATCGTGGCCAAGAGCTAGCAAAATGTAATGTCCAACGAATGACACCAAGAATAAATTAAGTCCATCTCCAAAATGTAGTTTAGTTATTAGATGAAAGTTATCGATAAATATTCAATATGATAAATGTTTTTATGCAGCAAATTAAGTGTTCAACAAAGCATATTATTTTTATGCATATTTATCGGCCATTATTTGACAATTCATTTTGCGAATTATTTGTCGATAATTCTTTGATAAATATTTAATGTCGATTGAATTTAATTTCGATTATCTAAACTACGGATGTACTTATTTTTAAATTATTATTAATTTCTTAAACTACGAACCTGCCTTGTTTTAGTCCACGATTCACAACATCATGGACGCTCCTAAAAATACATCGCCAACACCGACGCAGATTTAAGCAATAACATCCACGGAACTTCCGGTCGTCGCTGGTTTATGGGCTCTCAGAGGTATATATAATGGAAATTAAACAATAACAAGTTGGGAATTATATTAAACGTAATGAATATAGGTTTTAAATTATAATAAACGATATCGTGGCCAAGAGCTAGCAAAATGTAATGTCCAATGAATGACACCAAGAATAAATTAATTCCATCTCCAAAATGTAGTTTAGTTATTAGATGAAAGTTATCGATAAATATTCAATATGATATATGTTTTTATGCAGCAAATTAAGTGTTCAACATAGCATATTATTTTTATGCATATTTATCGGCCATTATTTGACAATTCATTTTGCGAATTATTTGTCGATAATTCTTTGATAAATATTTAATGTCGATTGAATTTAATTTCGATTATCTAAAATACGTATGTACTTATTTTAAAATTATTAGTAATTTCTTAAACTACAAACCTGCCTTGTTTTGTTCTTTGATTCACAACATCCTGGACGCTCCTAAAAATACATCGCCAGCACTAACGCAGATTTGAGCAATAACATTAAAGGAACTTCCGGTCGTCTCTGGTTTATGGGCTCTCAGAGGTATATATAATGGAAATTAAACAATAACAAGTTGGGAATTATATTAAACGTAATGAATATAGGTTTTAAATTATAATAAACGATATCGTGACCAAGAGCTAGCAAACTGTAATGTCCAATGAATGACACCAAGAATAAATTAATTCCATCTCCAAAATGTAGTTTAGTTATTAGATGAAAGTTATCGATAAATATTCAATATGATATATGTTTTATGCAGCAAATTAAGTGTTCAACATAGCATATTATTTTTATGCATATTTATCGGCCATTTGTTGACAATTCATTTTGCGAATTATTTGTCGATAATTCTTTGATTAATATTTAATGTCGATTGAATTTAATTTCATTATCAAAGAACGGATGTACTTATTTTAAAATTATTATTAATTTCCTAAACTAGGAACCTGCTTTGTTTTGGTCCTTGATGCACAACATCCTAGACGCTCCTAAAAATACATCGCCTGCACCGACGCAGATTTAAGCAATAACATCCACGGAACTTCCGGTCGTCGCTGGTTTATGGGCTCTCAGAGGTATATATAATGGAAATTAAACCATAACAAGTTGGGAATTAAATTATTTATCGGCCATTTGTTGACAATTCACTTTGCGAATTATTTGTCGATAATTCTTTGATTAATATTTAATGTCGATTGAATTTAATTTCATTATTAAAAAACGGATGTACTTATTTTAAAATTATTATTAATTTCCTAAACTAGGAACCTGCTTTGTTTTGGTCCTTGATGCACAACATCCTAGACGCTCCTAAAAATACATCGCCTGCACCGACGCAGATTTAAGCAATAACATCCACGGAACTTCCGGTCGTCGCTGGTTTATGGGCTCTCAGAGGTATATATAATGGAAATTAAACCATAACAAGTTGGGAATTAAATTATTTATCGGCCATTTGTTGACAATTCACTTTGCGAATTATTTGTCGATAATTCTTTGATTAATATTTTAAGTCGATTGAATTTAATTTCGAATATCAAAAAAACAGATGTACTTAATTTCTTACAATGCGAACCTGCCTTGTTTTGGTCCTCGATTCACAACATCCTGGTCCCTCCTAAAAATGCACCAGCACCAACGCAGATTTAAGCAATAACATTCACGGAACTTCCGGTCGTCGCTGGTTTATGGGCTCTCAGAGGGTATATATAATGGAAATTAAACCATTACGAGATAGGAATTATATTTAACGTAATGGATATAAGTTTTAAATTATAATAAACGATAACGTGGCCAATAGCTAACAAAATTTAATGTCCAATGAATGACACCAAGAATAAATGGTTTTTATTTCCAAAATATAGTTTAGTTATTAAATGAAAGTTATCCATAAATATTCAATATGATAAATGTTTTTATGCAGCAAATTAAGTGTACAACAATCAGTTTGTTTTAATGCATATTTATCGGCCATTTGTTGACAATTCATATTGCGAATTATTTGTCGATAATTCTTTGATAAATATTTAATGTCGATTGAATTTAATTTCGATTATCTAAAATACGGATGTACTTATTTTTAAATTATTATTAATTTCTTAAACTACGAACCTGCCTTGTTTTAGTCCACGATTCACAACATCATGGACGCTCCTAAAAATACATCGCCAGCACCGACGCAGATTTAAGCAATAACATCCACGGAATTTCCGGTCGTCGCTGGTTTATGGGCTCTCAGAGGGTATATATAATGGAAATTAAACCATAACAAGTTGGGAATAATATTAAACGTAATGGATATGCATATTTATGGGCCATTTGTGGACAATTCATTTTGCGAATTATTTGTCGATAATTCTTTGATTAATATTTAATGTCGATTGAATTTAATTTTGAATATCAAAAAACCGATGTTCTTAATTTCTTAAACTACGCACCTGCCTTGTTTTGGTTCTTGATTCACAACATCCTAAAATTATATCGCCAGCAATAACGCAGATTTTGAGCAATAACATCCACGAAACTTCCGGTCGTCGCTGGTTTATATAAAATTATTATAAACGCAGGCTTAAGCAATTACATATACTGCGTCCACGGAACTTCCAGTCGTCTCTAGTTTATTGGCTCTCAAAGGTACTAAAATAAATTATATTTCCAAATGATGAATGTTACCCTGAAATTTCAAGATGATAAATATTTGTGTGGAGCATATAATGTGTTCAACATACATTATTATT
Source organism: Drosophila santomea (assembly GCF_016746245.2). NCBI lineage: Eukaryota > Metazoa > Arthropoda > Insecta > Diptera > Drosophilidae > Drosophila > Drosophila santomea. Next base: position 61,078 of record NW_025318947.1, read on the forward strand.
TTTAAGAAAATTTATAGGCCATTAGTTATTAGTTGGGAATTATATTAAACACTGGCCAAGAGCTAGCAAGAATAAATGAATTACATATCAAAAATCTAGTTTAGTTATTAGAGAATGTTAACCCTAAATATTCAATGTGATAAAGGTTTTTATGCAGAAAATTAAGTGTTCAACATATCAATATTAATTGTATGCATATTTATCGGCCATTTGTTGACAACTCAAAATGATAAATCCTTGTCGATAATTCGTTGATTGATATTTGTGTCGATTATCAAAAAAACGGATGTACTTATTTTAAAATTATTAGTAATTTCTTAAATTACGAAACTGTCATGTTTTGTTCCTTAATTCACTACATCCTGGACGCCTGAATGTAATGTCCAATGAATGCAACCGATTCATTGTTGACAATACACATTGCGAATTATTTGTTGATAATTTTTTGATTAATATTTAATGTCGATTGAATTTGATTTCGATTATTAAAAATACGGATGTACTTATTTTAAAATTGTTATTAATTTCCTAAACTACGAACCTGCCTTGTTTTGGTCCACGATTCACAACATCATGGACGCTCCTAAAAATACATCGCCAGCACTAACGCAGATTTGAGCAATAACATAAAAGGAACTTCCGGTCGTCTCTGGTTTATGGGCTCTCAGAGGTATATATAATGGAAATTAAACAATAACAAGTTGGGAATTATATTAAACATAATAGATATAAGTTTTAAATTATAATAAACGATAACGTGGCCAAGAGCTAGCAAAATGTCCAATGAATGACACAAAGAATAAATTAATTCTATCTCGAAAATGTAGTTTAGTTATTAAATGAAAGTTATCCATAAATATTCAATATGATAAATGTTTTTATGCAGCAAATTAAGTGTTCAACATAGCATATTATTTTTATGCATATTTATCGGCCATTTGTTGACAATTCATTTTGCGAATTATTTGTCGATAATTCTTTGATTAATATTTAATGTCGATTGAATTTAATTTCAAATATCAAAAAAACGGATGTTCTTAATTTTTTAAACTACGCACCTGCCTTGTTTTGGTCCTTGATTCACAACATCCTAAAATTATATCGCCAGCAATAACGCAGATTTTGAGCAATAACATCCACGAAACTTCCGGTCGTCGCTGGTTTATATTAAATTATTATAAAAGAAGGCTTAAGCAATTACATATACTGCGTCCACGGAACTTCCAGTCGTCTCTAGTTTATTGGCTCTCAAAGGTACTAAAATAAATTATATTTCCAAAATGTAGTTTAATTTATAGATGAATGTTACCCTGAAATTTCAAGATGATAAATATTTGTATGGAGCATATAATGTGTTCAACATACATTATTATTTTTAAGAAAATTTATAGGCCATTAGTTATTAGTTGGGAATTATATTAAACAGTGGCCAAGAGCTAGCAAGAATAAATGAATTACATATCAAAAATCTAGTTTAGTTATTAGAGAATGTTAACCCTAAATATTCAATGTGATAAAGGTTTTTATGCAGAAAATTAAGTGTTCAGCATATCAATATTAATTGTATGCATATTTATCGGCCATTTGTTGACAATTCAAAATGATAAATCCTTGCCGATAATTGTGTCGATTATCAAAAAAACGGATGTACTTATTTTAAAATTATTAATAATTACGAAACTGTCATGTTTTGTTCCTTGATTCACTACATCATGGACGCCTAAATGTAATGTTCAATGAATGCAACCGATTCATTGTTGACAATACACATTGCGAATTATTTGTCGATAATTTTTTGATTAATATTTTAAGTCGATTGAATTTAATTTTGAGTGTCAAAAAAACAGATGTACTTAATTTCTTACAATGTGAACCTGCCTTGTTTTGGTCCTTGATTCACAACATCCTGGACGCTCCTAAAAATACATCGCCAGCACCAACGCAGATTTAAGCAATAACATCCACGGAACTTCCGGTCGTCTCTGGTTTATGGGCTCTCAGAGGTATATATAATGCAAATTAAACCATGCAAGATGGGAATTATATTAAACATAATGGATATAAGTTTTAAATTATAATAAGAGGCCAAGAGGTAGCAAAATGTAATGTCCAATGCATGGCACCAAGAATAAATGAAATGTACTTTAGTTGTTAGATGAAAGTTATCCATAAATATTCAATATGATAAATGTTTTTATGCAGCAAAGTAAGTGTTCAACATAGCATATTATTTTTATGCATATTTATCGGCCATTTGTTGACAATTCATTTTGCGAATTATTTGTCGATAATTCTTTGATTAATATTTAATGTCGATTGAATTTAATTTCGAATATAAAAAAACGTATGTAAAAAAACGTATGTAAAATTATTCGTAATTTCTTAAACTACAAACCTGCCTTCTTTTGTTCTTTGATTCACAACATCCTGGACGCTCCTAAGAATACATCGCCAGCATCAACGGAGATTTAAGCAATAAAATCCATGGATCTTCCGATCGTCTCTGGTTTATGGGCTCTCAGAGGTGTATATAATGGAAATTAAACAATAACAAGTTGGGAATTATATTATTTATCGGCCATTTGACAATTCATTTTGCAAATTATTTGTCTATAATTCTTTAATATTTAATGTCAATTGAATTTAATTTCATTGTCAAAAAAACGGATGTACTTAATTTCTAACAATGCGAACCTGCCTGATTTTGGTCCTCGATTCACAACATCCTGGACGCTCCTAAGAATACATCGCCAGCATCAACGGAGATTTAAGCAATAAAATCCATGGAACTTCCGATCGTCTCTGGTTTATGGGCTCTCAGAGGTATATATAATGCAAATTAAACCATACAAGTTGGGAATTATAATAAACATAATGGATATAAGTTTTAAATTATAATAAACGATAACGTGGTCAAGAGGTAGCAAAATGTAATGTCCAATGCATGGCACCAAGAATAAATGAATTCTATCTCCAAAATGTACTTTAGTTGTTAGATGAAAGTTATCCATAAATATTCAATATGATAAATGTTTTTATGCAGCAAAGTAAGTGTTCAACATAGCATATTGTTTTTATGCATATATATCGGCCATTTGTGGACAATTCATATTGCAAATTATTTGTCGATAATTCTTTTATTAATATTTAATGTCGATTGAATTTAATTTCATTATCAAAAAAACGGATGTACTTATTTTAAAATTATTATTAATTTCTTAAACTACAAACCTGCCTTGTTTTGTTCTCCTAAGAATACATCGCCAGCACTAACGCAGATTTGAGCAATAGCATCAACGGAACTTCCCGTCGTCTCTGGTTTATGGGCTCTCAGAGGTATATATAATAAACTTTTTTGGTGATAGATTTAATGAAAAAAAAAATATATTTTCCTTTTTTATGATATTTATTTGAATAAATTTCACCAGAGGTCAGTTAAGAACTAATTTACAAAGGTATTCTTTCGGCCCAGCAAACCTCTTACAGAGGATTAACATAAGCCTTTTAAGTTCTACTTAGCTTTATATGTCAAGCTTAACAGATCATTAAGCTCGTTACCGTTAAGCGGTTTGTATCTTGTGGGAATGTTATTTATGAGGCTTTTGGAGAGCGAAGCTTTCCAAAAGATCGGCTTTAGCTATTTTATATGAAGAGTGAATATGTCGTATGAAGAAATGAATATGTCACTCCCCCACCATTTAGATATTAGCTTGTCCTCAAGCGATTATTTCTGGATATAAGTGTGGTACTGGATTTGCAATTTCAGCTATTTCTGTTTTTGTCTCTGTTTCTTTTTCGATATTTTTGTTAGTGGTTTTACTTGGTTTTAGGTAAGAGATAATAATTTTGTGTGGCGCTGTTTTACATTTCATATAAAAGTAAAATATGTAAATTAAAACTAAAACAGATATGAAGATTATTAGTATGTTTCTGTAAATTGTGTTACTCTTATTGTTTAACAAAATCGTTTCCTTAATTTCTATGTGTGACATTGGTTCGATTTTTGTTACATTGTGTTCAGTAAATATTACATTTGTGTATTGTTGAATACTATTAGATATTGTAATTTGTTTTAAGTCTGCTGTGCAGTTGGATATTTTTATAATTTTATTATTTTCAATATAAATCTCTTGACCGTTACAATTGTGATAAAGTTTTTCTCTGGTCATATTCCAGGTTATATGTATATTTGGTTTAATGTATTGAATATAGGATTGTTTACGATATTTTTGAAAAGTACAAGTTGGTGTTTCGTGTTTTATTATGTTAGCTATGCAATGGTCTTTGACAATATTCTTTGTTAGTGTATTTAGAACGTAGTTGTTATGTGAGTAGAATTTGCCTTCAATATTTTCCTTAATAATTTGGCCATTATTGTCGGGGTAAGGTGCAATGATGAAAGTTGGTCGTTCAATTGAATTCATAGGAATGTGGGACATTAGGAATATTTCATTAGTAGGTACGTTATACCAAGCGGAAGTTTTTATGTTTATAAGATTTTTGTAATTAATGTTGCCAATATTTTCATGTTTTAGTAGTTTAGGATTAAATATTCCTAGTCGTGTTAGTTGTGAACCCATTTCAATGCCTTCGATATATTCGGTAAAATGTTCAATATTAAATATTAATGGATTCAATTTTTGTGCCTTTTTCAAAGAATTGGACTGGTTGTTAATTATTTCTATGCCATTATTGAGACTGTCAATAACGTGGTTTAGAGTGCTGACCTGTACTGTGTCTTGTGATAGAGTCGAAATTTGTTGTTCAATATGTTGTCTGTCGTCTTCTTCTAATGTGCCAAAAAGATATCTTAATGTGGAACCTACAAAGTTAGCCAGTCCTCGTTTGTTTCGTTTTGAGATGCGTATGCCATTTATTTCTCTTTCCATTTTCTCGGTTAAATATTTAATTTGTGTGACATTTTTAAATTCTTGACATTGTTTAATTATACTAATTAATGTTTCTTCAACTTCTGTAATATTTATGGTGAGACAGTGATGCATAAAGGTGATTTGTATTGTTCCAGATTCAAACAAGATAAATCCTTGATTGTTTTCTATTGGGTTGATTTCGATTGTTCCTGCTGTAGTTTGTGTCGCAATACAAGTTATTATGGTGATTGTGTGCTTGTCTAAATTTTGTGTCGATTTCGAAATCCTGTCGTTTTTTGTTAAGATTTTTGATTTTCATTTCTTTAATCATCTGGGTATCATAAGTAGGTGTGTCTGCGTAAAGAAGGATGTTAGCCGGTATCTGTCCGGTTGTGTTATGTTTAGTGTTGTGGTTGTATATGTATAAAATTGTTTCCATTCGTGTTTCTTTAATTTCCCTATTGTTTTGAGTATTGATAATTCTGATTTTTTCATTTATGGTTTTATGAAGGCGTTCTATGTCTGCTATTCCTGTTTTACTTGTGGTAATATCTATTTGTATGTCTTCGTTGTTTATCCATTTTTTAAAGAAGTGCTTATAAACGCGGAGTCCTTGTCTGCTTTAATTTTCTGTGGTTTTCCCATGTCGTTAAAAATTCTAGTAAGGGCTCGTTTTGCCTCTAACCAATCTCTACTGTTTGTTTTAATGAGTGACGCAAATTTTGAATAAATGTCTATACAAGAAATACTGTTCGTTGTCAATAGCATAAAAGTCAATCCCATAAATTTCGCGTGGGTTATTTGTCTCTGGAGTTATTTCGAAAACTAGTTTTGTTGGTCTATGTTCGTTCTGTCTTTGCAAGGTTACAGACTTCACAATCATTGATAATGTTTTGAATTAGTTTATTATAATCTGGAAAATAGTGAGTTTCTTTAAATAATCGTATCATTTTTTCAATACCAGGGTGTAACAATTTAGAATGTTGAGTAATAATGAATTCTTTAAATTCAGTATAAGATTTTATGTCTTTTAACATTATGATACTTTTCAGAATTTTCACGTTACTATGTGGACAAATTGAATTTATAAAAGATAGCGTACACCAAGTAGAGACAACGAAATACTTTTCCAAAATAAAACTGACCATCAAATACACTGATATGACCCTGACAAAGGCAAAAGATATCCTCATTAAATACTTCTTAAATAATAGCAGTGTTATTTACCTGAAAACCAAAAGGCCTTTTTAGTTTTTCAAAAAGCATATCGAGAAACCATTAACCCACATAGTATTTGATGGTCAGTTTTATTTTGGAAAAGTATTTCGTTGTCTCTACTTGGTGTACGCTATCTTTTATAAATTCAATTTGTCTTTCAAAATAGTTTATGGCTTTTCTGTAATTTCAATGTAGGTTTCGTTGCTTTCTGATGAACTGTGTATTGTTGCTGCTGTTGAAATATTTTCTTCTTCGCCTACCATGTTTTCTTAAATTTTGACGCGAGATAAAGCGTCTGCTACATGATTAAGTTTACCTTCTAAATATTTGATTTTGAAATTATATTCGCTAAGTCTAATTCGCCAACGTTGTAGTTTTATGTTAGGCTCTTTAATATTATTTAGCCAAACAAGAGGTTTGTGATCGCTCAAAATCTCAAAGAGGACTCCATATAAATATGGGCGGAAATATTTGCTTGCCCAAACGATTGCTAGTAGTTCTTTTTCAATAGTGCTATAATTTTGTTCATCATTTAATGTTCTACTTGCAAAGCTTACTGGCTTATTGTCTTGTGATAACACGGCTCCTATGGCGAAATTGCTAGCGTCAGTAGTGACTTGAAATGTTTTTGTGAAATCAGGGCAAATCAAAATTGGGTCGTTCATTATGAGTGTTTTCATTTTTTCAAATGATTTATTGTATTCTTCGTTTCTTGTGTCTATTTTAGCTCCTTTTTTCAGAAATATTGTCAGAGGTTTTGCAATCTTTGCAAAGTCTGCAATGAACTTACGGTAGTATCCGCATAAGCCTAAGAAAGATTTGATTTCTTTTGGTGTCTTTGGGAGAGGAAATTTTTCGATTGCCTTAACTTTCTCTTTATTAGGTCGTATGCCTTCTGGATTTATAATAAGACCTAAGAAATTTGTTTGCTTTTTTAAAAATTCGCATTTGTCCAATTGGAGTTTAAGATTGGCTTCTTTAAGTTTCTCAAAAACCTTCCTCAGTGAGTCTAGGTGTTCGTTCAGAGATGTTGAATAGATGATCACATCATCTAAATAAACAAGGCAATGCTTATTTATAAGGTCTTTTAGGACGTAATTCATGCACCGTTGGAAGGTTGCAGGAGCATTTTTTAAGCCAATAGGCATGCGAGTGTACTCATAGTGACCGTGTTTGGTCGAAAACGCCGTTTTTGGTATAGACTTAGGGTCCATTTTGATTTGATGAAAGCCTTTTGCTAAGTCAATTGTAGTAAAATACTGGCATTTTCCTAATTTGCCTAGTATTTCGTCCATGTTAGGAATCGGAAATTTATCATTTATTGTTATTTCATTTAGATTTCGATAGTCCACGACCAACCTGAATTTCGGTTTGCCAGAGGCATCCATCTTTTTGGGGACAATCCATAATGGACTGCAATAAGGGGAGTCGCTTTCGCGTATAATGCCTTGTTTTAACATTTCCTCAATTTGCTTATTTACTTCTGCTTCGTAGGAAAACGGGTACGAGTATGGTCTTTTGTAAACTGGGTTTTCATGAGAGGTTTTTATATCGTGACGTATTATACTTGTAAATGTAAGGTTTTCATTTTTGGAATATTGAATGTCATTGAACTCTTTTAATAAATTTGTAAGTCTGTATTTTTCCTCACTATTTAAATGTTCTAGTCTGTATGTGTGTTCTGAGTCTATGTTGTTGTCCGTGGCATAGTTTATTTCTGATGTAAAGTTGTTTTCTTGTAAGAGTGCATTAAAGTTTTCCGAAGAGTTCACATGGATCTAATTCTTTGTGAATGAATGTTCTTTCGTTAATTATCGTTTCTTTCCGAGAGTAGTCTATTAAACCGTTATTCTCCATTAGTATTTTTCTTCCTAACAGAATATCATAAGGTGAAAATGAATGAATATAGAATTTTGCGTTTGTTGAAAAAGACCGTTGGCTGGAAGGTCTACATATTTATTTAATTTAGAATAGCCTGTCATACTTCGGACAGTTATTTGCTTATCTTTAACTTGAAGATTGAAATAGTTTGAGCTCATCAAGTTTATCGAAGAGCCAGTATCAAATATGCATCTATATCTGTGGTTATTAAACATGATCTCTATGTATTGGTGGGATCCCAGGCTGGTATTGGAAAATTTTCAGCTTGTTGATATTGCTGATCTGTAAACAATTCTGTCTGAGTATTCTGTAATTGATCTTCGTGGAACTGTTCGTCGTTATTAATGTAGTGTTCAGTTTCGTTATCGTAATCTAATTCGTGCTGGTGAAAGTTTTCATTTGTCTGCATACGCGATTGTTCGCTGCTTTCTCTAAAACGCGTATTTGGCACTCTTGGTTGTTGGGGGGGCTGATAGAAGTTTCGGGTGTCGTTTTGACGGTCCTGAAGTAAGTCTGTTCTGAATCCGTTGTATAAATTTCTGTACTGATTAAGTTGCTGTTGTCTGGTCGGAGGAATTTGTCTAAAAGGGGTTTGATTGTTTACGTTAGTGTTTTGGGTCTGTGTGGGATTTAATGGAATAAAGGGGCGAATGAATCGTTGGTTGGGGTGAGTGTTTTTTGAAGTTCGATGGCTCCAAATATAACCGCCTTCTGTCGAGCGTCGTTTGAAGGGTATAAGTTCAACAGGTATTCGATACGTCTGATGAACGAGCTGAGATTCGATGGGTCTCTAGAGAATTTCGGTACTTGGCGTATTTGCCGAAGTAATTGAGTCATATTTTCCGCTGGTAATTCCATTTTAGTTTTATTTATAAGTTAGTTTCTGTTCTTGTTCACAGACTGCTGCAGTATGTCGAGACTTATGCCTTAAGTGAACTGCACGGTTTTAACTTTTTATTGTTTTATACAATAGTAGCGGTCGCACTTATGATTTTAGTGGGCTACCGTTTTTGTTTACAGACTGCTACAGTATGTCGAGACTTATGTCTTAGTGAACTGCACTGTGCGCCTTTTAATTGTATTACACCTTAGTGGAGGTCTCACTTTACAAAGCGGTCCACAAAAATAGGTCTTTAAATTAACTCCGATCGCACAGGTTCTTGTGCGGATACCGACTTTAGTCACTTTAAACGAACCGAAATCACTTTGTTGCGGCCAATTCGCGGGTACAATCAGAAAAGGTTACTTGGTCGTACAAGTTTCCTCTTTTCACTAGATTGTCAAAGGATAACGAGTTTACTAGGACTTTTTTCAGTATCCTACCGACTGCCCAATAAACTTTTTTGGTGATAGATTTAATGAAAAAAAAATATATTTTCCTTTTTTATGATCTTTATTTGAATAAGTTTCACCAGAGGTCAGTTAAGAACTAATTTACAAAGGTAACTACGAACCTGCCTTGTTTTGGTCCTTGATTCACAACATCCTGGACTCTCCTAAAAATGCATTGCCAGCACCAACGCAGATTTAAGCAATAGCATCTACGGAACGTCTCTGGTTTATGGGCTGGATATAAGTTTTAAATTATAATAAACGATAACGTGGTCAAGAGCTAGCAAAATGTAATGTCCAATGCATGACACCAAGAATAAATGAATTCTATCTCCAAAATGTACTTTAGTTATTAGATGGAAGTTATCCATAAATATTCAATATGATAAATGTTTTTATGCGACAAATTAAGTGTTTAACATAGCATATTTATCGTCCATTTGTTGACAATTCATATTGCGAATTATTTGTCGATAATTCGTTGATTAATATTTTAAGTCGATTGAATTTAATTTCGAGTATCAAAAAAACAGATGTACTTAATTTCTTACAATGTGAACCTGCCTTGTTTTGGTCCTTGATTCACAACATCCTGGACGCTCCTAAGAATACATCGCCAGCATCAACGGGGATTTAAGCAATAAAATCCATGGAACTTCCGATCGTCTCTGGTTTATGGGCTCTCAGAGGTATATATAATGGAAATTAAACAATAACAAGTTGGGAATTATATTAAACGTAATGGATATAAGTTTTAAATTATAATAAACGATAACGTGGCCAATAGCTAACAAAATTTAATGTCCAATGAATGACACCAAGAATGAAATGATTTCTATTTCCAAAATGTAGTTTAGTTATTAAATGAAAGTTATCCATAAATATTCAATATGATAAATGTTTTTATGCAGCAAATTAAGTGTTCAACATAGCATTTTGTTTTTATGCATATTTATCGGCCATATGTTGAAAATTCATATTGCGAATTATTTGTCGATAATTCTTTGATTAATATTTAATGTCGATTGAATTTAATTTCGATTATCAAAAAACCGATGTTCTTAATTTCTTAAACTACGCACCTTCCTTGTTTTGGTTCTTGATTCACAACATCCTAAAATGATATCGCCAGCAATAACGCAGATTTTGAGCAATAACATCCACGAAACTTCCGGTCGTCGCTGGTTTATATAAAATTATTATAAACGCAGGCTTAAGCAATTACATATACTGCGTCCACGGAACTTCCAGTCGTCTCTAGTTTATTGGCTCTCAAAGGTACTAAAATAAATTATATTTCCAAATGATGAATGTTACCCTGAAATTTCAAGATGATAAATATTTGTGTGGAGCATATAATGTCAACATACATTATTATTTTTAAGCAAATTTATCGGTCATTAGTTATTAGTTGGGAATTATATAACAGTGGCCAAGAGCTAGCAAAATGCAATGTCAAATGCATAACACCAAGAATAAATGAATTACATATCAAAAATTTAATATTCAATGTGATAAAGGTTTTTATGCAGAAAATTAAGTGTTCAACATATCACAATATGACAATTCAAATTGATAAATCCTTGTCGATAATTCGTTGATTGATACTTGTGTCGATTATCAAAAAAACGGATGTACTTATTTTAAAATTATTAGTAATTTCTTAAATTACGAAACTGTCATGTTTTGTTCCTTGATTCACTACATCTTGGACGCTTGAATGTAATGTCCAATGAATGCAACCGATTCATTGTTGACAATACACATTGCGAATTATTTGCTGATAATTTTTTGATTAATATTTAATGTCGATTGAATTTCTTAATTTCTTAAATTACGAAACTGTCATGTTTTGTTCCTTGATTCACTACATCCTGGACGCCTGAATGTAATGTCCAATGAATGCAACCAATTCATTGTTGACAATATACATTGCGAATTATTTGCTGATAATTTTTTGATTAATATTTAATGTCGATTGAATTTAATTTCGATTATTAAACATACGGATGTACTTATTTTAAAATTATTATTAATTTCCTAAACTACGAAACTGCCTTGTGTTGGTCCTTGATTCACAACATCCTGGACTCTCCTAAAACTGCATCGTCAGCACCAACGCAGATTTAAGCAATAACATCCACGGAACTTCCGGTCGTCTGTGGTTTATGGGCTCTCAGAGGTATATATAATGCAAATTAAACCATACAAGTTGGGAATTATATTAAACATAATGGATATAAGTTTTAAATTATAATAAACGATAACGTGGGCAAGAGCTAGCTAAATGTAATGTCCAATGCATGACACCAAGAATAAATGAATTCTATCTCCCAAATTTAGTTTAGTTATTATAATATAGTTAGCTATTATTATAACTTCCATATGCATAAATATGCAGCAAATTATTTCTTCAACATAGCACATTATTTTTATGCATATTTATCGGCCATTTGTTGACAATTCATATTGCGAATTGTTTATCGATAATTCTTTGATTAATATTAATTTCGATTATCAAAAAACGGATGTAGTTACTTATTTTAAAATTATTATTAATTTCTTAAACTACGAAACAGCCTTGTGTTGGTCCTTGATTCACAACATCCTGGACGCTCCTAAAACTGCATCGACAGCACCAACGCAGATTTAAGCAATAACATCCACGGAACTTCCGGTCGTCTCTGGTTTATGGGCTCTCAGAAGGTATATAAAATAAACTTTTTTGGTGATAGATTTAATGAAAAAAATATATTTTCCTTTTTATGATCTTTATTTGAATAAGTTTCACCAGAGGTCAGTTAAGAACTAATTTACAACTAATTTACAACTAATTTCTTTCGGCCCAGCAAACCTTTTACAGAGGATTAACATAAGCCTTTTAAGCTCTACTTAGCTTTATATGTCAAGCTTAACAGATCATTAAGCTCGTTACCGTTAAGCGGTTCGTATCTTGGGGGAATGTTATTTATGAGGCTTTTGGAGAGTGAAGTTTTCCAAAAGATCGGCTTTAGCTTTTTTATATGAAGAGTGAGTATGTCGTATGAAGAAATGAATATGTCACTCCCCCACCTTTTAGATATTAGCTTGTCCTCAAGCGATTATTTCTGGATATAAGTGTGGTACTGGATTTGCAATTTCAGCTATTTCTGTTTTTGTCTCTGTTTTTTTCGATATTTTTGTTAGTGTTTTTACTTGGTTTTAGGTAAGAGATAATAATTTTGTGTGGCTCTGTTTTACATTTCATATAAAAGTAAAATATGTAAATTAAAACTAAAACAGATATGAAGATTATTAGTATGTTTCTGTAAATTGTGTTACTCTTATTGTTTAACAAAATGATTTCTTTGATTTCTATGTGTGACATTGGTTCGATTTTTGTTACATTGTGTTCAGTAAATATTACATTTGTGTATTGTTGAATACTATTAGATATTGTAATTTGTTTTAATTCTGCTGTGCAGTTGGATATTTTTATAATTTTATTATTTTCAATATACATCTCTTGACCGTGATTGTGATAATTGTGATAAAGTTTTTCTCTGGTCTTATTCCAGGTTATAAGTATATTTGGCTTAATGTATTGAATATAGGATTGTTTACGATGTTTTTGAAAAGTACAAGTTGGTGTTTCGTGTTTTATTATGTTAGCTATGCAATGGTCTTTGACAATATTCTTTGTTAGTGTATTTGGAACATAGTTTTTATGTGAGTAGAATTTGCCTTCAATATTTTCCTTAATAATTTGGCCATTATGGTCGGGGTAAGGTGCAATGATGAAAGTTGGTCGTTCAATTGAACTCATAGGAATGTGGGACATTAGGAATATTTCATTAGTAGGTACGTTATACCAAGCGGAAGTTTTTATGTTTATCAGATTTTTGTAATTAATGTTGCCAATATTTTCATGTTTTAGTAGTTTATGATTAAATATTCCTAGTCGTGTTAGTTGTGAACCCATTTCAATGTCTTCGATATATTCGGTAAAATGTTCAATATTAAATATTAATAGATTAAATTTGTGTGCCTTTTTCAAAGAATTGGACTGGTTGTTAATTATTTCTATGCCATTATTGAGACTGTTAATAACGTGGTTTAGAGTGCTGACATAGAGTCGAAATTTGTTGTTCAATATGTTGTCTGTCGTCTTCGTCTAGTGTGCCAAAAAGATATCCTAATGTGGAACCTACAAAGTTAGCCAGTCCTCGTTTGTTTCGTTTTAAGATGCGTATGCCATTTATTTCTCTTTCCATGTTCTCGGTTAAATATTAAATTTGTGTGACATTTTGAAATTCTTGACATTGTTTAATTATACTATTAAATGTTAAATGCATAAAGGTGATGGGGATTTGTATTGTTCCAGATTCAAACAAGATAAATCCTTGATTGTTTTCTATTGGGTTGATTTCGATTGTTCCTGCTGTAGTTTGTGTCGCAATATAAGTTATTATGGTGATTATGAGTCCGATGACTGGGAGGTGTCAGTTTGCTGCAAGTATTTGCTGTCATTAACTTACTTTTTCTTTTTAAATTTGCTTTTATAATGAATAACGTTTTGTCCTCTATTATTGTCGTTATAATGTTTTTCGTCTAATTGTTCTATTCTGCATGTTTTTCTAAAGGGATTTTTCGATTTTGCGCGTGTTAAGGGTGCTTGTCTAAATTTTGTGTCGATTTCGAAATCCTGTCGTTTTTTGTTAAGATTTTTTAATTTTCATTTCTTTAATCATCTGGGTATCATAAGTAGGGGTGTCTGCGTAAAGAAGGATGTTAGCCGGTATCTGTCTGATTGTGTTATGTTTAGTCTTGTGGTTGTATATGTATAAAATTGTTTCCATTCGTGTTTCTTTATTTTCTCTATTGTTCTCTTTATTCTCCTTATTTTTTCAGTATTGATAATTCTGATTTTTTCATTTATGGTTTTATGAAGGCGTTCTATGTCTGCTATTCCTGTTTTACTTGTGGTAATATCTATTTGTATGTCTTCGTTGTTTAGCCAAGTTTTTAAAAAAGTGCTTATAAACGCGGAGTCCTTGTCTGCTTCAATTTTCTGTGGTTTTCCCATGTCGTGTATTTAATAAGGATATCTTTTGCCTTTGTCAGGGTCATGTCAGTGTATTTGATGGTCAGTTTTATTTTGGAAAAGTATTTCGTTGTCTCTACTTGGTCTACGCTTTCTTTCATAAATTCAATTTGTCTTGTAAAATAGTTTATGGGTTTTTCTGTAATTTCAATGTAGGTTTCGTTGCTTTCTGATGAACTGTGTATTGTTGCTGCTGTTGAAATATTTTCTTCTTCGCCTACCATGTTTTCTTCAATTTTGACGCGAGATAAAGCGTATGCTACATGATTAAGTTTACCTTCTAAATATTTGATTTTGAAATTATATTCGCTAAGTCTAATTCGCCAACGTTGTAGTTTTATGTTAGGCTCTTTAATATTATTTAGCCAAACAAGGGGTTTGTGATCGCTCAAAATCTCAAAGGGGATTCCATATAGATATGGGCGGAAATATTTGGTTGCCCAAACGATTGCTAGTAGTTCTTTTTCAATAGTGCTATAATTTTGTTCATGATCATTTAATGTTCTACTTGCAAAGCTTACTGGCTTATTGTCTGGTGATAACACGGCTCCTATGGCGAAATTGCTAGCGTCAGTAGTGACTTGAAATGTTTTTGTGAAATCATGGCAAATCAAAATTGGGTCGTTCATTATGAGTGTTTTCAATTTTTCAAATGATTTATTGTATTCTTCGTTTCTTGTGTCTATTTTAGCTCCTTTTTTTAAAATATTGTAAGAGGTTTTGCAATCTTTGCAAAGTCTTGAATGAACTTACGGTAGTATCCGCATAAGCCTAAGAAAGATTTGATTTCTTTTGGTGTCTTTGGGAGAGGAAATTTTTCGATTGCCTTAACTTTCTCTTTATTAGGTCGTATGCCTTCTGGACTTATAATATGACCTAAGAAATTTGTTTGCTTTTTTAAAAATTCGCATTTGTCCAATTGGAGTTTAAGATTGGCTTCTTTAAGTTTCTCAAAAACCTTCCTCATTGAGTCTAGGTGTTCGTTCAGAGATGTTGAATAGATGATCATCTAAATAAACAAGGCAATGCTTATTTATGAGGTCTTTTAGGACGTAATTCATGCACCGTTGGAAGGTTGCAGGAGCATTTTTTAAGCCAAATGGCATGCGAGTGTACTCATAGTGACCATGTTTGGTCGAAAACGCCGTTTTTGGTATAGACTTAGGGTCCATTTCGATTTGATGAAAGCCTTTTGCTAAGTCAATTGTAGTAAACTACTGGCATTTTCCTAATTTGCCTAGTATTTCGTTCATGTTAGGAATCGGAAATTTATCATTTATTGCTATTTCATTTAGATTTCGATAGTCCACGACCAACCTGAATTTCGGTTTGCCAGAGGCATCCATTTTTTTGGGGACAATCCATAATGGACTGCAATAAGGGGAGTCGCTTTCGCGTATAATGCCTTGTTTTAACATTTCCTCAATTTGCTTATTTACTTCTGCTTCGTAGGAAAACGGCTTCGAGTATGGTCTGTAAACTGGGTTTTCTTGGGAGGTTTTTATATCGTGACGTATTATACTTGTGAATGTAAGGTTTTCATTTTTGGAATATTGAATGAATGTCATTGAACTCTTTTAATAAATTTGTAAGTCTGTATTTTTCTTCATTATTTAAATGTTCTAGTCTGTATGTGTGTTCTGAGTCTATGTTGGTGTCCATGGCATAGTTTATTTCTGATGTAAAGTTGATTTCTTGTAAGAGTGCATTAAAGTTTTCCGAAGAGTTCTCATCACATGGATCTAGTTCTTTCTAGTTCTTTCGTTAATTATTGTTTCTTTCCGAGAGTAGTCTATTAAACCGTTATTCTCCATTAGTACTTTTCTTCATAAGAGAATATCATAATAAGGTGAAAATTAATGAATATAGAATTTTTGCGTTTGTTGAAAAAGACCGTTGGCTGGAAGGGTACATATTTATTTAATTTAGAATAGCCTGTCATACTTCGGACAGTTATTTGCTTATCTTTAACTTGAAGATTGAAATAGTTTGAGCTCATCAAGTTTATCGAAGAGCCAGTATCAACTATGCATCTATATCTGTGGTTATTAAACATGATTTTTATGGATTGGTGGGATCCCAGGCTGGTATTGGAAAATTTTCAGCTTGTTGATATTGCTGATCTGTAAACAATTCTGTCTGAGTATTCTGTAATTGTTCGTCGTTATTAATGTAGTGTTCAGTTTCGTTATCGTAATCTATTTCGCGATGGTGAAAATTTTCATTTGTCTGCATACGCGATTGTTCGCTGCTTTCTCTAAAACGCTTATTTGGCACTCTTGGTTGTTGGGGGGGCTGATAGTAGTTTCGCGTGTCGTTTTGACGGTCCTGAAGTAAGTCTGTTCTGAATCCGTTGTATAAATTACTGATTAAGTTGTTGTTGTCTGGTCGGAGAAATTTGTCTAAAAGGGCTTTGGTTGTTTACGTTAGTGTTTTGGGTCTGTGTGGGATTTGTTAATGGAATAAAGGGGCTAATAAATCGTTGGTTGGGATGAGTGTTTTTGATTTGATTAATGTTAGTATGTTTATAGGTGTTAGGTGAATTTGAGTTAAGTCTTTGTTGATTATCGAATGTTTTGGAAATTGGGTTTTCGTATAGACCTTCTTCTTGGGCGGATTGTCTTAACTTTTGAACGGTTGAAATGTCATACCTCGCTAAGGTCATGAACAAACTATCAGGGTGCGAGCGTTGACGTCACAGAATAGACGTAAGTTACCCTTAAAAGGTGTGCGATACAATCTTCCTAGTAGTTCCTCCAGGGGCGTCTGAGTCTTGAATTCCGTGATTAGGGCGTCTCTTAAAGTTGTCCATTCGTTGTGCATTCCAAATTGGGTAACCTTTTCCGCATCTCCGACAATTTGAAGTTCGATGGCTCTAAATATAACCGCCTTCTGTCGAGCGTCGTTTGAAGGGTATAAGTTCAACAGGTATTCGATACGTCTGATGAACGAGCTGAGATTTGATGGGTCACCAGAGAATTTCGGTACTTGGCGTATTTGCCGAAGTAATTGAGTTATATTTTACGCTGTTAATTCCATTTTAGTTTTATTTATAAGTTAGTTTCTGTTCTTGTTCACAGACTGCTGCAGTATGTCGAGACTTATGCCTTAAGTGAACTGCACTGTGCGCCTTTTAATTGTATTACACCTTAGTGGAGGTCTCACTTCACGAAGCGGTCCACAAAATTAGGTCTTTAAATTAACTCCGATCGCACAGGTTCTTGTGCGGATACCGATTTTAGTCACTTTAAACGAACCGAAATCACTTTGTTGCGGCCAATTCGCGGGTACAATCAGAAAAGGTTACTTGGTCGTACAAGTTTCCTCTTTTCACTAGATTGTCAAAGGATAACGAGTTTACTAGGACTTTTTTCAGTATCCTACCGACTGCGCCAATAAACTTTTTTTGGTGATAGATTTAATGAAAAAAATATATTTTCCTTTTTATGATCTTTATTTGAATAAGTTTCACCAGAGGTCAGTTAAGAACTAATTTACAACTAATTTCTTTCGGCCCAGCAAACCTTTTACAGAGGATTAACATAAGCCTTTTAAGTTCTACTTAGCTTTATATGTCAAGCTTACCGTTCAGCGGTTCGTATCTTGGGGGAATGTTATTTATGAGGCTTTTGGAGAGTGAAGCTTTCCAAAAGATTGGCTTTAGCTTTTTTATATGAAGAGTGAATATGTCGTATGAAGAAATGAATATGTCCTTATATAATGCAAATTAAACCATTCAAGTTGGGAATTATATTAAACATAATGGATATAAGTTTTAAATTATAATAAACGATAACGTGGCCAAGAGCTAGCTAAATGTAATGTCCAATGAATGACACCAAGAATAAATGAATTCTATCTCCCAAATTTAGTTTAGTTATTAGATGGAAGTTATCCATAAATATGATAATTATTTTTTATGCAGCAAATTATTTCTTCAACATAGCATATTATTTTTATGCATATTTATCGGCCGTTTGTTGACAATTCATATTGCGAATTATTTGTCGATAATTCTTTAATATTTTAAGTCGATTGAATTTAATTTCGAATATCAAAAAAACAGATGTACTTAATTTCTTACAATGCGAACCTGCCTTGCTTTGGTCCTCGATTTACAACATCCTGGACGCTCCTAAAAATACATCGCCAGCACCAACGCAGATTTTAGCAATAACATCCACGGAACTTCCGGTCGTCTCTGGTTTATGGGCTCTCAGAAGGTATATATAATGCAAATTAAACCATACAAGTTGGGAATTATATTAAACATAATGGATATAAGTTTTAAATAATAATAAACGATAACGTGGCCAAGGGCTAGAAAAATGTAATGTGCAATGCATGACACCAAGAATAAATTAATTCTATCTCGAAAATGTAGTTTAGTTATTAGATGAAAGTTATCGATAAATATTCAACATGATAAATGTTTTTATGCAGCAAATTAAGTGTTCAACATAGCATATTATTTTTATGCATATCTATCGGCCATTCGTTGACAATTCATATTGCGAATTATTTATCGATAATTCTTTGATAAATATTTAATGTCGATTGAATTTAATTTCGATTATCTAAAATACGGATACTACGAACCTGCCTTGTTTTGGTCCTTGATTCACAACATCCTGGACTCTCCTAATAATGCATCGCCAGCACCAACGCAGATTTAAGCAATAACATCCACGGAACTTCCGGTCGTCTCTGGCTTATGGGCTCTCAGAAGGTATATATAATGCAAATTAAACCATACAAGTTGGGAATTATATTAAACATAATGTATATTATTATTAAATTATAATAAACGATAACGTGGCCAAGGGCTAGCATAATGTAATGTCCAATGCATGACACCAAGAATAAATGAATTCTATCTCCCAAATTTAGTTTAGTTGTTAGATGGAAGTTATCCATAAATATTCAATATGATAAATGTTTTTATGCAGCAAAGTAAGTGTTCAACATAGTATATTGTTTTTATGCATATTTATCGGCCATATGTTGACAATTCATATTGCGAATTATTTGTCGATAATTCTTTTATTAATATTTAATGTCGATTGAATATTATTTGATTATCAAAAAAACGTATGTACTTACCTTATGTATGTATGGTATGTACCTGCCTTGTTTTGTTCTTTGATTCACAACATCCTGTAAGCTCCTAAAAATACATCGCCTGAGTTATAGTTCCGGGGGTAGTTGTCGAGGAAATAGATAGGCTGTAGTTTTAAACTTGTAGGGTAATTCAGTTTGTTTAAAAGAATACTTGTGAAGAACTTGGATGTCAAAATCAGACTGACTTTATATTTTAGCTTTAGCCACAATGAGACCTCCGCCGTTTAAGTACATACAAAGGGATACATAGTCTTAAGCATAAATACAAATGTAAATAAACTGCTGTGTCGGATTGTCTTGAGTTGGAGTGGGGGCCTGTTGCTGACTCGTAGCTGTGGATTCCTGGTACGCTGCGGAGTGGGGGCATCCTGCCCAAGTGCAGCGTAGACATATTTCATATTTAGGCAACGGCCGGTCATTGAACGGCCGTTGTTCGGGTTTCAAAGTTTATGTGTTTGTTTGTCCCGATTCCAGGGTAAGCCTGGGTGGCTTAGCTGGTGGGTCGGTATACTGGTTGGAACCGGTAACTCCTCCCCCCTTGGATTGAAGTGATGGCCAGAACGAAGGAGTGGTCATCACGAAAGTTTCCGGTTGGACAGAAGGTGAATAGAGTATCTTTTTAGTTTTGGTGACGATGATTAAGCATGCTATTATTGTGATGCTTCCCAAGATGTATATAATGGTGAAATTTGTTGTCGTTACATTTTTCCAATAAATTAGATCATTTTGATCTTGAATTGTTTGTAAGTTAAGTTTTTGCAGATTTAAATCATCTATGTTATTTGTTAGGTTGATACTTTGAATGGAGGTGAAGATTAATTCTGGCCTTTCTTCTTTGGTGTAAAGCTGTTTGTCATAGGTAACTCCATTTATAGATATTGTGCAATTCTGGACTTCTAGGATTGCTGATCCCATTATGACGTTTGGTGTTGAACAATCAGATTCGATTGTTGTCTTCCTGGTGTTAAAAATGAAGATATATCCGACTTCTTCCTCCACGATATATTTAAAATATCGATTATACAAGTGGGTTCAAAATTGTTTGAGCTTATAGCTAGGTTTTCGCAGAAGAATAGGTTTTGTATTTGTAAACATCTTTTATCGAAGTTCTTAATATTATTTGGGTCGTGATAAGCTATAAATTTAGGTAGTATTAAGTACTTTGATATATTGACAGGTAAAGGGATAATATGTAAGAATTCATAATGAAGTTTGCTGAAGAGTGGTATTTATACCCGTTACTCGTAGAGTAAAAGGGTATACTAGATTCGTTGAAAAGTATGTAACAGGCAGAAGGAAGCGTTTCCGACCATATAAAGTATATATATTCTTGATCAGGATCAATAGCCGAGTCGATCTGGCCATGTCCGTCTGTCCGTCCGTCTGTCCGTCTGTCCGTCCGTCTGTCCGTCCGTATGAACGTCGAGATCTCAGGAACTACTAAAGCTAGAAAGTTGAGATTAAGCATACAAACTCCAGGGACATAGAAGCAGCGCAAGTTTGTCGATTCATGTTGCCACGCCCACAAACCGCCCAAAACTGCCACGCCCACACTTTTGAAAAATGTTTTGAAATTTTTTCATTTTTGTATTAGTCTTGTAATTTTCTATCGATTTACCAAAAAACTTTTTGCCACGCCCACTCTAACGCCCTCAAACCGCCCAAAGCTTATACGCCCACACTTTTGAAAAATGTTTTGATATTTTTTCATTTTTATATTGGTCTTGTGAATTTCTATCGATTTGCCAAGAAACGTTCTGCCACGCCCACTATAACGCCTACAAGCCGCCAAAAACTGTGTTTAAGACTCTCCTTTTCCCTTCCACTAGCTGAGTAACGGGTATCAGATAGTCGGGGAACTCGACTATAGCGTTCTCTCTTGTTTTACTTTGAATGTAATCTTTTTGTTCTGTATAAATGTTTCAAGTTCTAATAGTTTTATTATTTCTTCATTATTCTTGTTTTGGATCTCGTTGTCTTGTATTTCTTTCTTTATTAGTTCAATTTCTTGTGTTGATAAAATGAGTTTAGGTATAATTCTTAGTTTAGATAAAAGAATACTTTCTTCTATATTATTTAAAAAGTTTGATAGAATATCAATGTTAATACTTATTCTAGTTACGTATTGTAGGAGGTGTATTTGTTTAAATTCTGTATTTATTGTCTTAAAAATCATGTTTTTATATTTATTTATGAAAGTATTAATGTTTTCTTGCTCTTCATTTATGTGTTTAGTGATATTTTCAAATCTTTCAATTACTTTGTTATTAAATGTCATTTGTTTACTAGCTCTCTTTCGTTTTCTCTAATAATTTTGAAATTCTCTTTGATTCGCTGACCATCTGACTCATCTAAATTTCCTGTTACTGTCTTTATGATACTGCCTAAACCGTTTATTAATCCTCTCCTCTGTCTACCTTTGGGTATTAGAATATTTACTCTATCCGTTAATGCATTTTATTGATTGATTGAGGAACAGACTACCTACTACCTCTCTAGAATAGGAAATTTCTTTTAAATCATACATGGCTCTATCGAATTTGTCTATTGTGTGTGCAAGTTCTGGATTTCGATACCTTGCGCTTCAAGTTGAAGTAGTAATGATCGTGTTGTCCTTTCTTTAATTGTGTTCTTTTTTTGTGTTTTAGGTTAGGCTTTGCCCAACTCAACGTTGTTCAAAACCTGTAGGTATGGAGAAAAAAGATTTTTAGTATGCGTTTAAGAAATAACTACTAGCTGCTAGTACGTAGTACATCTGTCATGCCTTTGCGGCTTCAACTATATTTGTATAAATTTCCCACACATACACATATTTCGCACACATACACATCTCTTTTCTCCATATATTTTTATTTTTACGTAGTTTTTTTTGTGTGTTAGAGAATTTGGCTTAGAGTTCTCGACTCTCGAAGTTTAATTACGTTAGAAATTCGCACTGAATTAAAAAAACGCAAAAACTTTAAAAGTTGTATATATATTTGGTATATTATTTTTATTTTCTTCCGTCTTCAAGCTTGCATATGCCACGAGAAGTTTATTGGCGGGTTATATAGTTTTAAATTTCGCTAGAAATTCGCCCTGAATTAAAAGCTCATAAAACATATATATTTACTTCTTCTTTTTTTTTTTTTTTTTTTACTTGGTTTTGCCGAGAATTCGCCCTGAATTCTAGAGGCTTCAAAGTTTAATTACGTTAGAAATTCGCCCTGAATTTAAAACGCAAAAACTTACAAGATTGTATATATATTCTTTTTTGTTTTCTTCCTCTTTTTTTTGTTTTGCATATGCCACGAGAAGAATTTATTGATGGGGTATATAGTTTTTTAAATTTTTATAGAAATTCGCCCTGAATTAAAAGCTCATAAAAACGTATACCATATATTAATTTTTTTGTTCGTAGGTTAGAGAATTCAAAGTTTAATTACGCTAGAAATTCGCCCTGAATTTAAAACGCAACCACTTAAAGAAATGTATATGTGTTCAAAAGCCTGTATGTGCCACGAGAAGAATTTATATATTCTTTTTTGTGTGTTGTATTTCTTGTATAGGTTACACATTTCTTTTCTAGAGTTAAGAAAATATGTAGTTTTAATTAGCTATAAATTCGCCCTGAATTTAAAGTGCATAAAAACAACATATCTATTATTCACAACTTTCCTTTTTATCATTATAAAAAATTTTTTTACGAGTTGGATACCATTTTATCAACTCTCTCTTTTTTATTTTTTAATAACTTTGGGGATTAATTCTTTTCAGTTTTTCTATATATCATATATTTTCTTCTTTTTATATAACTGTTACCCAGTGACCAAATAACGCTGATCAAACTCCTCCTCCCGTTTTCATTCATTTTTCCTCCAATTTTTTTTTTTTTTTTTTTTTTTTTTTAAATGTACACTTCACTTAATACTTGCGGTTTTTGTGTGTGTGTGTATTTTTATGTGCATCTTTTTCTTACATAGTAAGTAAGACAGGGAGCTTCATTTTTGGTCCGTAGACGGCTGCGCCAGTTATAGTTCCGGGGGTAGTTGTCGAGGAAATAGATCGGCTGTAGTTTTAAACTTGTAGGGTAATTCAGTTTGTTTAAAAGAATACTTGTGAAGAACTTGGATGTCAAAATCAGACTGACTTTATATTTTAGCTTTAGCCACAATGAGACCTCCGCCGTTTAAGTACATACAAAGGGATACATAGTCTTAAGCATAAATACAAATGTAAATAAACTGCTGTGTCGGATTGTCTTGAGTTGGAGTGGGGGCCTGTTGCTGACTCGTAGCTGTGGATTCCTGGTACGCTGCGGAGTGGGGGCATCCTGCCCAAGTGCAGCGTAGACATATTTCATATTTAGGCAACGGCCGGTCATTGAACGGCCGTTGTTCGGGTTTCAAAGTTTATGTGTTTGTTTGTCCCGATTCCAGGGTAAGCCTGGGTGGCTTAGCTGGTGGGTCGGTATACCGGTTGGAACCGGTAACTCCTGCACCGACGCAGATTTAAGCAATAACATCCACGGAACTTCCGGTCGTCTCTGGTTTATGGGCTCTCAGAAGGTATATATAATGCAAATTAAACCATACCAGTTGGCAATTATATTAAACATAATGGATATTAGTTTTAAATTATAATAAACGATAACGTGGCCGAGAGCTAGCAAAATGTAATGCATGGCACCAAGAATAAATGAATTCTATCTCCAAAATGTAGTTTAGTTATTAGATGAAAGTTATCGATAAATATTCAATATGATAAATGTTTTTATGCAGCAAAGTAAGTGTTCAACATAGTACATTGTTTTTATGCATATTTATCGGTCATTTGTTGACAATTCATATTGCGAATTATTTGTCGATAATTCTTTGATAAATATTTAATGTCGATTGAATTTAATTTTGATTATCTAAAATACGGATGTACTTATTTTAAAATTATTATTAATTTCTTAAACTACGAACCTGCCTTGTTTTGGTCCTTGTTTCACAACATCCTGGACGCTCCTAAGAATACATCGCCAGCATCAACGGAGATTTAAGCAATAAAATCCATGGAACTTCCGAACGTCTCTGGTTTATGGGCTCTCAGAGGTATATATAATGCAAATTAAACCATACAAGTTGGGAATTATATTAAACATAATGGATATACGTTTTAAATTATAATAAACGATAACGTGGCTAAGAGGTAGCAAAATGTAATGTCCAATGCATGGCACCAAGAATAAATGAATTCTATCTCCAAAATGTACTTTAGTTGTTAGATGAAAGTTATCCATAAATATTCAATATCATAAATGTTTTTATGCAGCAAATTAAGTGTTTAGCATAGCGTATTTATCGTCCATTTGTTGACAATTCTTATTGCGAATTATTTGTCGATAATTCTTTGATTAATATTTTAAGTCGATTGAATTTAATTTCGAGTATCAAAAAAACAGATGTAGCAGCACCAACGCAGATTTAAGCAATAACATCCACGGAACTTCCGGTCGTCTCTGGTTAATGGGCTCTCAGAGGTATATATAATGCAAATTAAACCATACAAGTTGGGAATTATATTAAACATAATGGATATAAGTTTTAAATTATAATGAACGATAACGTGGCTAAGAGGTAGCAAAATGTAATGTCCAATGCATGGCACCAAGAATAAATGAATTCTATCTCCAAAATGTACATTAGTTGTTAGATGAAAGTTATCCATAAATATTCAATATCATAAATGTTTTTATGCAGCAAAGTAAGTGTTCAACATAGCATATTGTTTTTATGCATATTTATCGGCCATTTGTGGACAATTCATATTGCAAATTCCAAACAACCTTCACAGAGGTAGAAGATGAGATAAAGAAGTTAAATAGGCAAAAGTCACCAGGATATGACAAAATCTGTGCAAACACAATCAGAAATCTCCCGCCGAAGTACATCCGATTGCTGACGTATATTTATAATGCCATGAATACTTCCCAAGTCAATGGAAATGTGCGGAAGTAATTATGATCGCTAAACCCAACAAGCCGGAAGGCTGCACCTCGTCTTACCGTCCCATTAGTTTGCTGGTGACATTCTCTAAGGTATTTGAGCGAATACTTTTGAGAAGAATGTTGCCTGTGCTGGAAGAACTTAACATCATACCCGAACACCAGTTTGGGTTCAGAAGGGGACATGGAACGATCGAGCAATGCCATCGGATCACGCATACAATCGTCAATGCATTTGAGTACAAAAAGTACTGCACAGTTGTATTCATTGATGTCAAGCAGGCCTTCGATAAAGTCTGGCACGCAGTGCTACTCTATAAAATTAAAAAATGGCTACCCGCACCATATTTCCTCATAATTCAATCGTACTTGAAAAACAGAGTCTTCTATGTGCACGAATACGACGAATCGTCCAGGTTACATACTGCTCACGCTGGAGTCCCACAAGGGAGTGTTTTAGGTCCAGTATTATACAAAATTTTTACAGCTGATTTGCCCACAACTAATGCTGTTGAAATTGCAACATATGCTGATGATACGGCAGTCATTGCCACGGGCAATGTCCCACACGAAGCATCCAATCTACTTCAAGAAGAACTTGGTCTAATTGAAGCGTGGTTGGAGAGGTGGAGAATAGTGGTCAACGCCCAGAAGTCAGTTCAAGTCACATTTTCCCTGAGACCTGGGAATTGTCCTCATGTAATGCTCAATGGGACCTACATACTCGTTAGTTAAACGGTGAAATACCTTGGAGTACACCTGAACAGACGACTAATCTGGAAGCAGCACATCAAAGCGAAGCAGCTCAAGGCAAAAACAAGAAAGATGTACTGGCTGTTAGGTCCACGTTCCCAGCTCAGCTTAGAGAACAAAATTCGTTTATACAAGGCAATCCTTAAGCCAGTGTGGACATATGCGATGCAATTGTGGGGAACAGCAAGTAACTCAAATATCGAAATATTGCAAAGGTTTCAGTCCATGACACTTAGAACAATAACAGGTGCACCTTTGTATATGTCCAATTATGACATTCATAAAGACCTAAACTTACTTACGGTTAAAGAATATATTAACAGACTACACAACCACGAAAACATAATGGCAATAGGTCTATTAGACAATACTAGCAGTCTTAGACGATTAAAAAGATTTCACACGATAGACTTGCCACATAGATTCGAAAGTTAAGTTTAAGTGGAAAATGTAAATAAATGTAAATATGTATATATATTGTATGTGCTCATTGGAGCTCAAGCAATCCTGTCAAGTATTTTTTAGGTGCTATATAATTTGCTTATTGTCATAGTTCTAAGGCAGACTGCAAAAAAAAATAAAAAAATATTGCAAATTATTTGTCGATAATTCTTTTATTAATATTTAATGTCGATTAAATTTAATTTCGAATATAAAAAAAACGGATGTACTTATTTTAAAATTATTAGTAATTTCTTACACTACAAAACTGCCTTGTTTTATTCATTGATTCACAACATCCTGGACGCTCCTATGAATACATCGTCAGCATCAACGGAGATTTAAGCAATAAAATCCATGGAACTTCCGATCGTCTCTGGTTTATGGGCTCTCAGAGGTATATATAATGGAAATTAAACAATAACAAGTTGGGAATTATATTAAACGTAATGGATATAAGTTTTAAATTATTATAAACGATAACGTGGCCAAGAGCTAGTAAAAAGATGAAATGTCCAATGCATGACACCAAGAATAAATGATTTCTATTTCCAAAATGTAGTTTAGTTATTAAATGAAAGTTATCCATAAATATTCAATATGATAAATGTTTTTATGCAGCAAATTAAGTGTTCAAATTAGCATTTTGTTTTTACGCATATTTATCGGCCAAAAAAACAGATGTACTTAATTTCCTGCCTTGTTTTGGTCCTCAATTCACAACATCCTGGACGCTCCTAAAAATACATCGCCAGCACTAACGCAGATTTGAGCAATAACATTAACGGAACTTCCGGTCGTCTCTGGTTTATGAGCTCTCAAAGGTATATATAATGGAAATTAAACAATAACAAATTGGGAATTATATTAAACGTAATGGATATAAGTTTTAAATTATAATAAACGATAACGTGGCCAAGAGCTAGCAAAATGTAATGTCCAATGAATGACACCAAGAATAAATTAATTCTATCTCGAATATGTAGTTTAGTTATTAGATGAAAGTTATCGATAAATATTCAATATGATAAATGTTTTTATGCAGCAAATTAAGTATTCAACATAGCATATTATTTTTATGCATATTTATCGTCCATTTGTTGACAATTCATTTTGCGAATTATTTGTCGATAATTCTTTTATTAATATTTAATGTCGATTGAATTTAATTTCGAATATCAAAAAAACGGATGTACTTATTTTAAAACTATTATTAATTTCTTAAACTTTTTTTTTTTTTTTTTTTAAATTTTATTAATTGGAATTAAACAAGTTTACTGCTACCTATGTGGCAGCTTTACCAGGTTTTACATAAATTTCTACAGCATAGGCATAGTCAATATATACATTACTTTACAAATTAAGCTAAAAAAATATTTATAATAATCTCGATGGGAGATCATGTGGGTGGAATATTTTCAGCCTTCTTTTTCGCAGGGGATGGATAAGCCTTCTCGCCAGGGTGTTGGGGTGGGAACCGAGTCGCCGCATGTATCTTTCCGCATGGGTCCTCAGTACATCGCCTATCTTTGGAATATTAAGATCCCTTTCGATATCTCTGGTTCTCATGTACCAGGGGGAATTACATAGTGATCTAACGACCTTACTTTGAGCAACTCTTATTTTGTTCAGATTAGTTCTGGCCGTAATTCCGTATACTTGCAACGCATACTTCCAAATTGGGGTCAGGATGGATTTATACAGGCGAACTTTATTTGGCAATGAGAGTTTGTTTCTCGGCGAAAAGAGCCACGACATTTTTGAAGCCTTTGAAAGTACTGCTTTCTTGATCATCGTCGTATGCCTTTGAAACGTTAGTCCTCTGTCCAAAATCACCCCGAGGTATTTGTAGAAGGTCTCGTGTCGAAGTGTGGAGCCGAGCATGGAAATTCCTGAGCAGTTCAAGGGCCTTTTTGTGAATGTGACGCAAGCACATTTGCTGCAATTAGTGCCGATATTCCATTTCGTTGCCCACCCCTCGAAGGCCGTCACGTATTCCTGTAAGCCCCTGGTTGCATCACTCATGCTTGTACTTCTGACCATTACCGCGGTGTCATCCGCATAGGTTGCAATGAGAACTTTTTCGTCTTCAACTTCTGTACAGCACCAGGAATCCGGCATATCGGAGGTATACAGCGAATAAAGAGTCCCCCTAAAACACTGCCTTGGGGTACACCTGCTGAGATTGTACGCGTAGACGATTTGTCGCCATCGACAACCACACTGAACTGTCTGTTCGATAGAAAGCTTTTGATAAGAAGAAATAGCTGTGGCGTCAAATGGGTCTTAAGTTTACTTAGAAGACCATCATGCCATACTCTATCAAAGGCTTGTTGTATATCCATGAATACAGCGGTTGTATACATCTTGTCCTCCATTGCCTCCAAAGCAAAGTTTGTCACTCGGTGCAGCTGTTCTGGAGTGCCATGACTTTTTCGGAAACTGAACTGCCACTTTGGAATAGCTTGGCTCACGCTTGAAAGTTTAAGGATGCGCTCTAGTATTACCCTTTCCAACATTTTCCCAAGCGCGGGTAGAAGACTAATGGGCCTATATGCATCTACTTCAGTGGGTTGCTTTCCAGGCAACCCGATTTCCATTTGTTTGGAAAGTGTCCCAGCCTTAGGGCGCTATTAAACAATAGGACTACGAAAAGTACAGCTTTGATGGGAAGGAGTTTAAGCGTCCTGTTGTCTAGGAGGTCCTCACCAGGCGATTTTTTAGGTTTGAGCATTTTAATCTGCGTTACTACCTCTTCCAAAGTAACAGGATTTGTGGGGAGGGCCATTTGAAAAGGTTGGTCCAAGAGTGTTTGCACCCTGTTTCGGTGTTCTGCCGAAGTAAGATTCAATGGCTTAAATCTATCCTCTAAACTGATTGCAAAGATATCGGCCTTCTCCTGACTGGAGCCGCACCAACCACCAGCCGGATTTCTGATGGGAGCCTTTGGAATAACTTGTCTTTTAAGGTTATTCGTGAGTTTCCACAGCGAGTAGTTAGTCGATGCATCAGGACTTGCATTTTCCAGCATTTGGTCAAAGTGGTCTTGTTTGTTTTTCACCAGAACTTTGTTAAGACGATTTGATAACCTTTTGTAAATGTTGTGGGCGCGTGCGTCTCCTGTTCTGGAAAATTCTTGTCTAGCTCTTCGTTTGAGCTGTATGAGAACTGAAGCGTTTTGTGGAAGTATACTACGTCTACTCTGAGTAGGAGAATTTCTGCTTCCTGGTGTAGCAAGTGCCGCAGCCACGTTAATTGTGTCCATGAACGTCACTATAGCATCTTCGATGTCTTCTGGATAATTTATGTTGATGTTTAGGTTAATGCTTCTGTCTAGGACATTCCTAAATGTTTCGACAGAGGAGCCGGGAGCTAGTAAGGATTTCTTTCTGGATTTATATTGGGGAGTGTGGCTTAATGTTGCAACTAAGGGTAGGTGATCCGAAGATAGATCGTATTTTGTTTCAATTGAAAGTTTATTTATTGGCACCCCATTTACGACAAAAAAGTCCAAAGCTGTTGGCGTCAGTCTAGTGTTAGATGAGTAAAAGGTAGGTTCACCTGTAGCTAAAACTTCGCTAGAACTAGTTACGATGGCCTCTTGTAGTCGTTTTCCTCGACTGCATGCCCTTAGGTTGCCCCACCATTGATGCTTTGCATTGTAATCCCCTCCTGCTATACACTTGGGGCCCAATGTGATAAGTAGCTGATCAAAGTCGTTTTTAGTCCAAGGCTTATTTGGAGGAAGATACAGAGAAGCTGTTTTGATAATACCACCACTCGTTGGTACATCGAGACTGGTGACTTGTACATCAGTGCGCATTGTTGATTTATTTTGACTGTGGCGAATATTGGCTTTGATGAAGATTGCAGAACCGTCTTTGGCGTTGTTACTTGGATGATTGGCATAATATTGTTCATAGCCTGGAGTATATACTTTTAGTCCAGGGCGCATATAAGTTTCAGTAATTAGCATCAAGTCTATAGAGTGGTCAATAAGAAAAAGTCGAAGTTCTTCATTCTTCTTTACTAACCCTCTTGCGTTCCATAATCCGATTTTTAGGTTTGAGACTATAATTTTTTCGAAATCAGAACGTGGACTAGATCACGAAAAGCTTTGTTGGACTCAATCGTTTCCGTGACTAATTTAAATAGTTGATCCAATCTTGCGTTAATGTCCAAGATTGCCTTCTCGAGGGTGGCAAGGTTCCTGTTAGAGTTGTATTGCTCCCCAGTACTTTGAGTGATTGTGTTCCTAGCTGGAACGCTGTAGTTGTTTTCAGCTTTAGTTCTTGTCATGTCAGCATAGGAAACTCCATTTCTGACAGCTGACGTCGACGCGTATTGTACATGGCGGATTTCATTATCTCTGTTAATGGTGTAGTTGGGTGGTCTCGGCCCTGGCTTTAATTTTTTACTCAATTCTATTCTGACTTTGCAGCCTTTAAAACTGGCAGGGTGATTCTCCATGCAGTTTGCACATACGTATTGATTGTTTAGGTGTGTCTCACATGATTTTGAACCGGTAGGATGCTCTCCCGCACAATTCCCGCAATCTGGGCTTATATGACAGCAATTGCGGGTGTGGCCAAAATTTTGGCAATTGTAACATTGAGCTATGTCCTTGTTGCGAGTAGCCCTCTCCACTGTAACCCTGTGCCTTCCAATACGGTTTACTTTTAGAGACTCGGCCACATTCGGAGTCGGCTTAAGATTGACAAAGAACAGATTTTGTCTAGTTTGTGCATTAGTGGCTTCTTCGTCGTCGTTTCCACCAGCCAAGATTTCATTCCAGCCAGGCTTCCTTGGGGAGTAGATGTTCATTACAACGAAGCCTTTGTCTGTGAAGCAGCGCTCTATTTCTTCTCTTGGGACAGTTGAGTGTATGTTCTTCAGCACCAGCCTATATGGTTTTGCCAAAACTGGCAATTCAGGGCAGTCAAGCTACGGACCACACTTCTGAATGACGTTGCATCTGCTGTGTAGACTCGAGAGATTCCTGATCTGGAAGTACGTATGTCATATTTATCTTCAGCGATTATATGGTTGAGGGTGCTTTCTAGCTTACTGATACTGTTAACATTTGGAACACATATTGGAGGAGGTTTTGGAGCTGCCGTTTGACGCGGCTGGTCATTATTTGAGTTGTCGGCGCTAAATTCAATTGATTCCTCATTAGTCTCCAAATCTTCGGTAAGGCTTATTTCTTCAGCTAAAGGTGCGAAACGGTTGTTGCGCAGACTAGTTGAGGGCGAAGCTTGTCTTGTTTTTCTCATAGACGCTCGGGAGATGGTTTCCTTGCTTTTTTTCAATAATGTAGGATCTTTTCCAGAATCGGTAGGGTTCCGCTTCCTGCGTCCAGAAGGGGGGCGGGTCTGAAACGAGCACCCCAGACGGGGAACCTCTGGTGAAGTAGTATAACCTGTGGACATACTTATTACAGAGAAATTAACTGAAGCAGTACTTGTGGAAGCTCCCACAGTGTATGTTGATGTTGAACAAACAAGAGAAGTGGTAACTGTATTTGTTACTGTTGAAGCAGAGCTGGTTTTACCAAGACTTGCTTGTGAAAGGCCAAGAGAATCGTATTGCCTTGAGGCAATCATAGCTCGTATCTCTGCTGGAGTGTGTCCAGCGATTTTCTTCATCCTCTCGAATCCGTTCAGCTCTTCCGAGAGCGGCGGATTAGAAGGGGTGTTTTTATCCATTTAATAATTAACTAAATTTTAAACTCGGAAAAAATAGAAATCATATGCATTGACATCAAAACGTGGAGACAAAAGTTTTATTTTTTTATCTCTCGCCGGCCTGTGCGTTAACAAGCGAGAGACAAGACACCAGCCCAATGGGCAGGGACGTACACTAAGTTTTCAGTTTCGCTCTGGTGTTTATTGTTTTTGCGAAGTCCACAGAGACACCGCTTGGCAGACGGTGTCTAAAAATAGATTGCGCACTGATAAGCACAAGCAAAAGAAGTTGAAGATCACTCTTCGGTTTAGATTTGAAGCTGACACGACCGTACTAATTGAACGCATAAACTCGACTGAATTTCTTAAACTATAAACCTGCCTTGTTTTGTTCTTTGATTCACAACATCCTAGACGCTCCTAAGAATACATAGCCAGCATCAACGGAGATTTAAGCAATAAAAAAAAAATCCATGGAACTTCCGATCGTCTCTGGTTTATGGGCTCTCAGAGGTATATATAATGGAAATTAAACAATAACAAGTTGGGAATTATATTAAACGTAATGGATATGTTTTAAATTATAATAAACGATAACGTGGCCAATAGCTAACAAAATTTAATGTCCAATGAATGACACCAAGAATAAATTAATTCTATCTCGAAAATGTAGTTTAGTTATTAGATGAAAGTTATCGATAAATATTCAATATGATAAATGTTTTTATGCAGCAAATAAGTGTTTAACATAGCATTTTGTTTTTATGCATATTTATTGGCCATATGTTGACAATTCATATTGCGAATTATTTGTCGATAATTCTTTTATTAATATTTAATGTCGATTGAATTTAATTTCGAATATCAAAAAAACGGATGTACTTATTTAAAAATTATTATTAATTTCTTAAACTAGGAACCTGCTTTGTTTTGTTCTTTGATTCACAACATCCTGGACGCTCCTAAGAATACATCGCCATTATCAACGGAGATTTAAGCAATAAAATCCATGGAACTTCCGATCGTCTCTGGTTTATGGGCTCTCAGAGGTATATATAATGGAAATTAAACAATAACAAGTTGGGAATTATATTAAACGTAATGGATATGTTTTAAATTATAATAAACGATAACGTGGCCAATAGCTAACAAAATTTAATGTCCAATGAATGACACCAAGAATAAATTATTTCTATTTCCAAAATGTAGTTTAGTTATTAAATGAAAGTTATCCATAAATATTCAATATGATAAATGTTTTTATGCAGCAAAAAAGTGTTCAACATAGCATATTATTTTTATGCATATTTATCGGCCATTTGTTGACAATTCATTTTGCGAATTAATTTTCGATAATTCTTTGATTAATATTAAATGTCGATTGAATTTAATTTCATTATCAAAAAACGTATGTACTTATTTTAAAATTATTATTAATTTCTTAAACTAGGAACCTGCTTTGTTTTGTTCTTTGATTCACAACATCCTGGACGCTCCTAAGAATACATCGCCAGCATCAACGGAGATTTAAGCAATAAAATCCATGGAACTTCCGATCGTCTCTGGTTTATGGGCTCTCAGAGGTATATATAATGGAAATTAAACAATAACAAGTTGGGAATTATATTAAACGTAATGGATATGTTTTAAATTATAATAAACGATAACGTGGCCAATAGCTAACACAATTTAATGTTCAATGAATGACACCAAGAATAAATGATTTCTATTTCCAAAATGTAGTTTAGTTATTAAATGAAAGTTATCCATAAATATTCAATATGATAAATGTTTTTATGCAGCAAATAAGTGTTTAACATAGCATTTTATTTTTATGCATATTTATCGGCCATATGTTGACAATTCATATTGCGAATTATTTTTCGATAATTCTTTTATTAATATTTAATGTCGATTGAATTTAATTTCGAATATCAAAAAAACGGATGTACTTATTTTAAAATTATTATTAATTTCTTAAACTACAAACCTGCCTTGTTTTGTTCTTTGATTCACAACATCCTGGACGCTCCTGAGAATACATCGCCAGCATCAACGGAGATTTAAGCAATAAAATCCATGGAACTTCCGATCGTCTCTGGTTTATGGGCTCTCAGAGGTATATATAATGGAAATTAAACAATAACAAGTTGGGAATTATATTAAACGTAATGGATATGTTTTAAATTATAATAAACGATAACGTGGCCAATAGCTAACACAATTTAATGTTCAATGAATGACACCAAGAATAAATGATTTCTATTTCCAAAATGTAGTTAAGTTATTAAATCAAAGTTATCCATAAATATTCAATATGATAAATGTTTTTATGCAGCAAATAAGTGTTTAACATAGCATTTTATTTTTATGCATATTTATCGGCCATATGTTGACAATTCATATTGCGAATTATTTGTCGATAATTCTTTTATTAATATTTAATGTCGATTGAATTAAATTTCGAAAATCAAAAAAACGGATGTACTTATTTTAAAATTATTATTAATTTCTTAAACTATGAACCTGCCTTGTTTTGTTCTTTGATTCACAACATCCTGGACGCTCCTAAGAATACATCGCCAGCATCAACGGAGATTTAAGCAATAAAATCCATGGAACTTCCGATCGTCTCTGGTTTATGGGCTCTCAGAGGTATATATAATGGAAATTAAACAATAACAAGTTGGGAATTATATTAAACGTAATGGATATGTTTTAAATTTTAATAAACGATAACGTGGCCAATAGCTAACAAAATTTAATGTCCAATGAATGACACCAAGAATAAATTATTTCTATTTCCAAAATGTAGTTTAGTTATTAAATGAAAGTTATCCATAAATATTCAATATGATAAATGTTTTTATGCAGCAAAAAAGTGTTCAACATAGCATATTATTTTTATGCATATTTATCGGCCAATTGTTGACAATTCATTTTGCGAATTATTTTTCGATAATTCTTTGATTAATATTAAATGTCGATTGAATTTAATTTCATTATCAAAAAACGTATGTACTTATTTTAAAATTATTATTAATTTCTTAAACTAGGAACCTGCTTTGTTTTGTTCTTTGATTCACAACATCCTGGACGCTCCTAAGAATACATCGCCAACATCAACGGAGATTTAAGCAATAAAATCCATGGAACTTCCGATCGTCTCTGGTTTATGGGCTCTCAGAGGTATATATAATGGAAATTAAACAATAACAAGTTGGGAATTATATTAAACGTAATGGATATGTTTTAAATTATAATAAACGATAACGTGGCCAATAGCTAACAAAATTTAATGTCCAATGAATGACACCAAGAATAAATGATTTCTATTTCCAAAATGTAGTTTAGTTATTAAATGAAAGTTATCCATAAATATTCAATATGATAAATGTTTTTTTGCCGCAAATAAGTGTTTAACATAGCATATTATTTTTATGCATATTTATCGGCCATTTGTTGACAATTCATTTTGCGAATTATTTTTCGATAATTCTTTGATTAATATTAAATGTCGATTGAATTTAATTTCATTATCAAAAAACGTATGTACTTATTTTAAAATTATTATTAATTTCTTAAACTAGGATCCTGCTTTGTTTTGGTCCTTGATGCACAACATCCTGGACGCTCCTAAAAATACATCGCCTGCACCGACGCAGATTTAAGCAATAACATCCACGGAACTTCCGGTCGTCGCTGGTTTATGGGCTCTCAGATGGTATATATAATGGAAATTAAACAATAACAAGTTGGGAATTATATTAAACGTAATGGATATAAGTTTTAAATTATTATAAACGATAACGTGGCCAAGAGCTAGTAAAAAGATGAAATGTCCAATGCATGACACCAAGAATAAATGAATTCTATCTCCAAAATGTACTTTAGTTATTAGATGGAAGTTATCCATAAATATTCAATATGATAAATTCAATATGATAAAATTAAGTGTTTAACATAGCATATTTATCGTCCATTTGTTGACAATTCATATTGCGAATTATTTATCGATAATTCATTGATTAATATTTAATGTCGATTGAATTTAATTTCGAGTATCAAAAAAACAGATGTACTTAATTTCTTACAATGTGAACCTGCCTTGTTTTGGTCCTTGATTCACAACATCCTGGACGCTCCTAAAAATACATCGCCAGCACCAACGCAGATTTAAGCAATAACATCCACGGAACTCCTGGTCGTCTCTGGTTAATAGGCTCTCAGAGGTATATATAATGCAAATTAAACCATACAAGTTGGGAATTATATTAAACATAATGGATATAAGTTTTAAATTATAATAAACGATAACGTGGCTAAGAGGTAGCAAAATGTAATGTCCAATGCATGACACCAAGAATAAATTAATTCTATCTCCAAAATGTAGTTTAGTTATTAGATGAAAGTTATCGATAAATATTCAATATGATAAATGTTTTTATGCAGCAAATTAAGTGTTCAACATAGCATATTATTTTTATGCAAATTATTTGTCGATAATTCTTTGATTAATATATAATGTCGATTGAATTTAATTTCATTATCAAAAAACGGATGTACTTATTTTAAAATTATTATTAATTTCTTAAACTAGGAACCTGCTTTGTTTTGGTCCTTGATGCACAACATCCGGGACGCTTCTAAAAATGCATCGCCTGCACCGACGCAGATTTAAGCAATAACATCCACGGAACTTCCGGTCGACGCTGGTTTATGGGCTCTCAGAGTAAATATAATGGAAATTAAACCATAACAAGTTGGGAATTATATTAAACGTAATGGATATAAGTTTTAAATTATAATAAACGATAACGTGGCCAATAGCTAACACAATTTAATGTTCAATGAATGACACCAAGAATAAATGATTTCTATTTCCAAAATGTAGTTTAGTTATTAAATGAAAGTTATCCATAAATATTCAATATGATAAATGTTTTTATGCAGCAAATTAAGTGTTCAACATAGCATATTATTTTTATGCAAATTATTTGTCGATAATTCTTTGATTAATATATAATGTCGATTGAATTTAATTTCATTATCAAAAAACGGATGTACTTATTTTAAAATTATTATTAATTTCTTAAACTAGGAACCTGCTTTGTTTTGGTCCTTGATGCACAACATCCGGGACGCTTCTAAAAATGCATCGCCTGCACCGACGCAGATTTAAGCAATAACATCCACGGAACTCCTGGTCGTCTCTGGTTAATAGGCTCTCAGAGGTATATATAATGCAAATTAAACCATACAAGTTGGAATTATATTAAACATAATGGATATAAGTTTTAAATTATAATAAACGATAACGTGGCTAAGAGGTAGCAAAATGTAATGTTCAATGCATGACACCAAGAATAAATTAATTCTATCTCCAAAATGTAGTTTAGTTATTAGATGAAAGTTATCGATAAATATTCAATATGATAAATGTTTTTATGCAGCAAATTAAGTGTTCAACATAGCATATTATTTTATGCAAATTATTTGTCGATAATTCTTTGATTAATATATAATGTCGATTGAATTTAATTTCATTATCAAAAAACGGATGTACTTATTTTAAAATTATTATTAATTTCTTAAACTAGGAACCTGCTTTGTTTTGGTCCTTGATGCACAACATCCGGGGCGCTTCTAAAAATGCATCGCCTGCACCGACGCAGATTTAAGCAATAACATCCACGGAACTCCTGGTCGTCTCTGGTTAATAGGCTCTCAGAGGTATATATAATGCAAATTAAACCATACAAGTTGGGAATTATATTAAACATAATGGATATAAGTTTTAAATTATAATAAACGATAACGTGGCTAAGAGGTAGCAAAATGTAATGTTCAATGCATGACACCAAGAATAAATTAATTCTATCTCCAAAATGTAGTTTAGTTATTAGATGAAAGTTATCGATAAATATTCAATATGATAAATGTTTTTATGCAGCAAATTAAGTGTTCAACATAGCATATTATTTTTATGCAAATTATTTGTCGATAATTCTTTGATTAATATATAATGTCGATTGAATTTAATTTCATTATCAAAAAACGGATGTACTTATTTTAAAATTATTATTAATTTCTTAAACTACGAACCTGCCTTGTTTTGTTCCTTGATGCACAACATCCTGGACTCTCCTAAAAATGCATCGCCAGCACCAACGCAGATTTAAGCAATAGCATCTACGGAACTTCCGGTCGTCGCTGGTTTATGGGTTCTCAGATGGTATATATATTGGAAATTAAACAATAACAAATTGTGAATTATATTAAACGTAATGGATATAAGTTTTAAATTATAATAAACGATAACGTGGCCAAGAGCTAGCAAAATGTAATGTCCAATGCATGACACCAAGAATAAATTAATTCCATCTCCAAAATGTAGTTTAGTTTTTAGATGAAAGTTATCGATAAATATTCAATATGATAAATGTTTTTATGCCGCAAATTAAGTGTTCAACATAGCATATTATTTTTATGCATATTTATCGGCCATTTGTTGACAATTCATTTTGCGAAATATTTGTCGATAATTCTTTGATAAATATTTAATGTCGATTGAATTTAATTTCGATTATCTAAAATACGGATGTACTTATTTTAAAATTATTATTAATTTCTTAAACTACGAACCTGCCTTGTTTTGGTCCACGATTCACAACATCATGGACGCTCCTAAAAATACATCGCCAGCACTAACGCAGATTTGAGCAATAACATTAAAGGAACTTCCGGTCGTCTCTGGTTTATGGGCTGGATATAAGTTTTAAATTATAATAAACGATAACGTGGTCAAGAGCTAGCAAAATGTAATGTCTAATGCATGACACCAAGAATAAATGAATTCTATCTCCAAAATGTACTTTAGTTATTAGATGGAAGTTATCCATAAATATTCAATATGATAAATTCAATATGATAAAATTAAGTGTTTAACATAGCATATTTATCGTCCATTTGTTGACAATTCATATTGCGAATTATTTGTCGATAATTCTTTGATTAATATTTTAAGTCGATTGAATTTAATTTCGAGTATCAAAAAAACAGATGTACTTAATTTCTTACAATGTGAACCTGCCTTGTTTTGGTCCTTGATTCACAACATCCTGGACGCTCCTAAAAATACATCGCCTGCACCAACGCAGATTTAAGCAATAACATCCACGGAACTTCCGGTCGTCTCTGGTTAATAGGCTCTCAGAGGTATATATAATGCAAATTAAACCATACAAGTTGGGAATTATATTAAACATAATGGATATAAGTTTTAAATTATAATAAACGATAACGTGGCTAAGAGGTAGCAAAATGTAATGTCCAATGCATGACACCAAGAATAAATTAATTCTATCTCCAAATGTAGTTTAATTATTAGATGAAAGTTATCGATAAATATTCAATATGATAAATGTTTTTATGCAGCAAATTAAGTGTTCAACATAGCATATTATTTTTATGCAAATTATTTGTCGATAATTCTTTGATTAATATATAATGTCGATTGAATTTAATTTCATTATCAAAAAACGGATGTACTTATTTTAAAATTATTATTAATTTCTTAAACTAGGAACCTGCTTTGTTTTGGTCCTGGATGCACAACATCCGGACGCTTCTAAAAATGCATCGCCTGCACCGACGCAGATTTAAGCAATAACATCCACGGAACTTCCGGTCGACGCTGGTTTATGGCTCTCAGAGATAAATATAATGGAAATTAAACCATAACAAGTTGGGAATTATATTAAACGTAATGGATATAAGTTTTAAATTATAATAAACGATAACGTGACCAATAGCTAACACAATTTAATGTTCAATGAATGACACCAAGAATAAATGATTTCTATTTCCAAATGTAGTTTAGTTATTAAATGAAGTTATCCATAAATATTCAATATGATAAATGTTTTTATGCAGCAAATTAAGTGTTCAAATTAGCATTTTGTTTTTATGCATATTTATCGGCCATTTGTTGACAATTCATATTGCGAGTTATTTGTCGATAATTCTTTGATAAATATTTAATGTCGATTGAATTTAATTTCGATTATCAAAAAAACGGATGTACTTATTTTAAAATTATTATTAATTTCTTAAACTATAAACCTGCCTTGTTTTGTTCTTTGATCACAACATCCTAGACGCTCCTAAGAATACATAGCCAGCATCAACGGAGATTTAAGCAATAAAAAAAAAATCCATGGAACTTCCGATCGTCTCTGGTTTATGGGCTCTCAGAGGTATATATAATGGAAATTAAACAATAACAAGTTGGGAATTATATTAAACGTAATGGATATGTTTTAAATTATAATAAACGATAACGTGGCCAATAGCTAACAAAATTTAATGTCCAATGAATGACACCAAGAATAAATTAATTCTATCTCGAAAATGTAGTTTAGTTATTAGATGAAAGTTATCGATAAATATTCAATATGATAAATGTTTTTATGCAGCAAATAAGTGTTTAACATAGCATTTTGTTTTTATGCATATTTATCGGCCATATGTTGACAATTCATATTGCGAATTATTTGTCGATAATTCATTTATTAATATTTAATGTCGATTGAATTTAATTTCGAATATCAAAAAAACGGATGTACTTATTTTAAAATTATTATTAATTTCTTAAACTAGGAACCTGCTTTGTTTTGTTCTTTGATTCACAACATCCTGGACGCTCCTAAGAATACATCGCCATTATCAACGGAGATTTAAGCAATAAAATCCATGGAACTTCCGATCGTCTCTGGTTTATGGGCTCTCAGAGGTATATATAATGGAAATTAAACAATAACAAGTTGGGAATTATATTAAACGTAATGGATATGTTTTAAATTATAATAAACGATAACGTGGCCAATAGCTAACAAATTTAATGTCCAATGAATGACACCAAGAATAAATTATTTCTATTTCCAAAATGTAGTTTAGTTATTAAATGAAAGTTATCCATAAATATTCAATATGATAAATGTTTTTATGCAGCAAAAAAGTGTTCAACATAGCATATTATTTTTATGCATATTTATCGGCCATTTGTTGACAATTCATTTTGCGAATTATTTTTCGATAATTCTTTGATTAATATTAAATGTCGATTGAATTTAATTTCATTATCAAAAAACGTATGTACTTATTTTAAAATTATTATTAATTTCTTAAACTAGGAACCTGCTTTGTTTTGTTCTTTGATTCACAACATCCTGGACGCTCCTAAGAATACATCGCCAGCATCAACGGAGATTTAAGCAATAAAATCCATGGAACTTCCGAAAGTCTCTGGTTTATGGGCTCTCAGAGGTATATATAATGGAAATTAAACAATAACAAGTTGGGAATTATATTAAACGTAATGGATATGTTTTAAATTATAATAAACGATAACGTGGCCAATAGCTAACACAATTAATGTTCAATGAATGACACCAAGAATAAATGATTTCTATTTCCAAAATGTAGTTTAGTTATTAAATGAAAGTTATCCATAAATATTCAATATGATAAATGTTTTTATGCAGCAAATAAGTGTTTAACATAGCATTTATTTTTATGCATATTTATCGGCCATATGTTGACAATTCATATTGCGAATTATTTTTCGATAATTCTTTTATTAATATTTAATGTCGATTGAATTTAATTTCGAATATCAAAAAAACGGATGTACTTATTTTAAAATTATTATTAATTTCTTAAACTACAAACCTGCCTTGTTTTGTTCTTTGATTCACAACATCCTGGACGCTCCTAAGAATACATCGCCAGCATCAACGGAGATTTAAGCAATAAAATCCATGGAACTTCCGATCGTCTCTGGTTTATGGGCTCTCAGAGGTATATATAATGGAAATTAAACAATAACAAGTTGGGAATTATATTAAACGTAATGGATATGTTTTAAATTTTAATAAACGATAACGTGGCCAATAGCTAACAAAATTTAATGTCCAATGAATGACACCAAGAATAAATGATTTCTATTTCCAAAATGTAGTTTAGTTATTAAATGAAAGTTATCCATAAATATTCAATATGATAAATGTTTTTTTGCCGCAAATAAGTGTTTAACATAGCATATTATTTTTATGCATATTTATCGGCCATTTGTTGACAATTCATTTGCGAATTATTTTTCGATAATTCTTTGATTAATATTAAATGTCGATTGAATTTAATTTCATTATCAAAAAACGTATGTACTTATTTAAAATTATTATTAATTTCTTAAACTAGGATCCTGCTTTGTTTTGGTCCTTGATGCACAACATCCTGGACGCTCCTAAAAATACATCGCCTGCACCGACGCAGATTTAAGCAATAACATCCACGGAACTTCCGGTCGTCGCTGGTTTATGGGCTCTCAGATGGTATATATAATGGAAATTAAACAATAACAAGTTGGGAATTATATTAAACGTAATGGATATAATTTTTAAATTATTATAAACGATAACGTGGCCAAGAGCTAGTAAAAAGATGAAATGTCCAATGCATGAACCAAGAATAAATGAATTCTATCTCCAAAATGTACTTTAGTTATTAGATGGAAGTTATCCATAAATATTCAATATGATAAATTCAATATGATAAAATTAAGTGTTTAACATAGCATATTTATCGTCCATTTGTTGACAATTCATATTGCGAATTATTTATCGATAATTCTTTGATTAATATTTAATGTCGATTGAATTTAATTTCGAGTATCAAAAAAACAGATGTACTTAATTTCTTACAATGTGAACCTGCCTTGTTTTGGTCCTTGATTCACAACATCCTGGACGCTCCTAAAAATACATCGCCAGCACCAACGCAGATTTAAGCAATAACATCCACGGAACTCCTGGTCGTCTCTGGTTAATAGGCTCTCAGAGGTATATATAATGCAAATTAAACCATACAAGTGGGAATTATATTAAACATAATGGATATAAGTTTTAAATTATAATAAACGATAACGTGGCTAAGAGGTAGCAAAATGTAATGTCCAATGCATGACACCAAGAATAAATTAATTCTATCTCCAAATGTAGTTTAATTATTAGATGAAAGTTATCGATAAATATTCAATATGATAAATGTTTTTATGCAGCAAATTAAGTGTTCAACATAGCATATTATTTT
The DNA here is from genome assembly GCF_016746245.2 of Drosophila santomea. Classification (NCBI taxonomy): domain Eukaryota; kingdom Metazoa; phylum Arthropoda; class Insecta; order Diptera; family Drosophilidae; genus Drosophila; species Drosophila santomea. Next base: position 104,587 of record NW_025318947.1, read on the forward strand.
TATGCAAATTATTTGTCGATAATTCTTTGATTAATATATAATGTCGATTGAATTTAATTTCATTATCAAAAAACGGATGTACTTATTTTAAAATTATTATTAATTTCTTAAACTAGGAACCTGCTTTGTTTTGGTCCTGGATGCACAACATCCGGGACGCTTCTAAAAATGCATCGCCTGCACCGACGCAGATTTAAGCAATAACATCCACGGAACTTCCGGTCGACGCTGGTTTATGGGCTCTCAGAGATAAATATAATGGAAATTAAACCATAACAAGTTGGGAATTATATTAAACGTAATGGATATAAGTTTTAAATTATAATAAACGATAACGTGACCAATAGCTAACACAATTTAATGTTCAATGAATGACACCAAGAATAAATGATTTCTATTTCCAAAATGTAGTTTAGTTATTAAATGAAAGTTATCCATAAATATTCAATATGATAAATGTTTTTATGCAGCAAATTAAGTGTTCAAATTAGCATTTTGTTTTTATGCATATTTATCGGCCATTTGTTGACAATTCATATTGCGAGTTATTTGTCGATAATTCTTTGATAAATATTTAATGTCGATTGAATTTAATTTCGATTATCAAAAAAACGGATGTACTTATTTTAAAATTATTATTAATTTCTTAAACTATAAACCTGCCTTGTTTTGTTCTTTGATTCACAACATCCTAGACGCTCCTAAGAATACATAGCCAGCATCAACGGAGATTTAAGCAATAAAAAAAAAATCCATGGAACTTCCGATCGTCTCTGGTTTATGGGCTCTCAGAGGTATATATAATGGAAATTAAACAATAACAAGTTGGGAATTATATTAAACGTAATGGATATGTTTTAAATTATAATAAACGATAACGTGGCCAATAGCTAACAAAATTTAATGTCCAATGAATGACACCAAGAATAAATTAATTCTATCTCGAAAATGTAGTTTAGTTATTAGATGAAAGTTATCGATAAATATTCAATATGATAAATGTTTTTATGCAGCAAATAAGTGTTTAACATAGCATTTTGTTTTTATGCATATTTATCGGCCATATGTTGACAATTCATATTGCGAATTATTTGTCGATAATTCATTTATTAATATTTAATGTCGATTGAATTTAATTTCGAATATCAAAAAAACGGATGTACTTATTTTAAAATTATTATTAATTTCTTAAACTAGGAACCTGCTTTGTTTTGTTCTTTGATTCACAACATCCTGGACGCTCCTAAGAATACATCGCCATTATCAACGGAGATTTAAGCAATAAAATCCATGGAACTTCCGATCGTCTCTGGTTTATGGGCTCTCAGAGGTATATATAATGGAAATTAAACAATAACAAGTTGGGAATTATATTAAACGTAATGGATATGTTTTAAATTATAATAAACGATAACGTGGCCAATAGCTAACAAAATTTAATGTCCAATGAATGACACCAAGAATAAATTATTTCTATTTCCAAAATGTAGTTTAGTTATTAAATGAAAGTTATCCATAAATATTCAATATGATAAATGTTTTTATGCAGCAAAAAAGTGTTCAACATAGCATATTATTTTTATGCATATTTATCGGCCATTTGTTGACAATTCATTTTGCGAATTATTTTTCGATAATTCTTTGATTAATATTAAATGTCGATTGAATTTAATTTCATTATCAAAAAACGTATGTACTTATTTTAAAATTATTATTAATTTCTTAAACTAGGAACCTGCTTTGTTTTGTTCTTTGATTCACAACATCCTGGACGCTCCTAAGAATACATCGCCAGCATCAACGGAGATTTAAGCAATAAAATCCATGGAACTTCCGAAAGTCTCTGGTTTATGGGCTCTCAGAGGTATATATAATGGAAATTAAACAATAACAAGTTGGGAATTATATTAAACGTAATGGATATGTTTTAAATTATAATAAACGATAACGTGGCCAATAGCTAACACAATTTAATGTTCAATGAATGACACCAAGAATAAATGATTTCTATTTCCAAAATGTAGTTTAGTTATTAAATGAAAGTTATCCATAAATATTCAATATGATAAATGTTTTTATGCAGCAAATAAGTGTTTAACATAGCATTTTATTTTTATGCATATTTATCGGCCATATGTTGACAATTCATATTGCGAATTATTTTTCGATAATTCTTTTATTAATATTTAATGTCGATTGAATTTAATTTCGAATATCAAAAAAACGGATGTACTTATTTTAAAATTATTATTAATTTCTTAAACTACAAACCTGCCTTGTTTTGTTCTTTGATTCACAACATCCTGGACGCTCCTGAGAATACATCGCCAGCATCAACGGAGATTTAAGCAATAAAATCCATGGAACTTCCGATCGTCTCTGGTTTATGGGCTCTCAGAGGTATATATAATGGAAATTAAACAATAACAAGTTGGGAATTATATTAAACGTAATGGATATGTTTTAAATTATAATAAACGATAACGTGGCCAATAGCTAACACAATTTAATGTTCAATGAATGACACCAAGAATAAATGATTTCTATTTCCAAAATGTAGTTAAGTTATTAAATCAAAGTTATCCATAAATATTCAATATGATAAATGTTTTTATGCAGCAAATAAGTGTTTAACATAGCATTTTATTTTTATGCATATTTATCGGCCATATGTTGACAATTCATATTGCGAATTATTTGTCGATAATTCTTTTATTAATATTTAATGTCGATTGAATTAAATTTCGAAAATCAAAAAAACGGATGTACTTATTTTAAAATTATTATTAAGTTCTTAAACTATGAACCTGCCTTGTTTTGTTCTTTGATTCACAACATCCTGGACGCTCCTAAGAATACATCGCCAGCATCAACGGAGATTTAAGCAATAAAATCCATGGAACTTCCGATCGTCTCTGGTTTATGGGCTCTCAGAGGTATATATAATGGAAATTAAACAATAACAAGTTGGGAATTATATTAAACGTAATGGATATGTTTTAAATTTTAATAAACGATAACGTGGCCAATAGCTAACAAAATTTAATGTCCAATGAATGACACCAAGAATAAATGATTTCTATTTCCAAAATGTAGTTTAGTTATTAAATGAAAGTTATCCATAAATATTCAATATGATAAATGTTTTTTTGCCGCAAATAAGTGTTTAACATAGCATATTATTTTTATGCATATTTATCGGCCATTTGTTGACAATTCATTTTGCGAATTATTTTTCGATAATTCTTTGATTAATATTAAATGTCGATTGAATTTAATTTCATTATCAAAAAACGTATGTACTTATTTTAAAATTATTATTAATTTCTTAAACTAGGATCCTGCTTTGTTTTGGTCCTTGATGCACAACATCCTGGACGCTCCTAAAAATACATCGCCTGCACCGACGCAGATTTAAGCAATAACATCCACGGAACTTCCGGTCGTCGCTGGTTTATGGGCTCTCAGATGGTATATATAATGGAAATTAAACAATAACAAGTTGGGAATTATATTAAACGTAATGGATATAATTTTTAAATTATTATAAACGATAACGTGGCCAAGAGCTAGTAAAAAGATGAAATGTCCAATGCATGAACCAAGAATAAATGAATTCTATCTCCAAAATGTACTTTAGTTATTAGATGGAAGTTATCCATAAATATTCAATATGATAAATTCAATATGATAAAATTAAGTGTTTAACATAGCATATTTATCGTCCATTTGTTGACAATTCATATTGCGAATTATTTATCGATAATTCTTTGATTAATATTTAATGTCGATTGAATTTAATTTCGAGTATCAAAAAAACAGATGTACTTAATTTCTTACAATGTGAACCTGCCTTGTTTTGGTCCTTGTTTCACAACATCCTGGACTCTCCTAATAATGCATCGCCAGCACCAACGCAGATTTAAGCAATAACATCCACGGAACTTCCGGTCGTCTCTGGTTTATGGGCTCTCAGAAGGTATATATAATGGAAATTAAAACATAACAAGATGGGAATTATATTAAACGTAATGGATATAAGTTTTAAATTATAATAAACGATAACGTGGCCAAGAGCTAGCAAAATGTAATGTCCAATGAATGACACCAAGAATAAATTAATTCTATCTTGAATATGTTGTTTAGTTATTAGATGAAAGTTATCGATAAATATTCAATATGATAAATGTTTTTATGCAGCAAATTAAGTGTTCACCATATCAAATTGTTTTTATGCATTCATATCGGCCAAAAAAACAGATGTACTTAATTTCTTACAATGCGAACCTGCGCCTTGTTTTGGTCCTCAATTCACAACATCCTGGACGCTCCTAAAAATACATCGCCAGCACTAACGCAGATTTGAGCAATAACATTAACGGAACTTCCGGTCGTCTCTGGTTTATGGGCTCTCAAAGGTATATATAATGGAAATTAAACAATAACAAATTGGGAATTATATTAAACGTAATGGATATAAGTTTTAAATTATAATAAACGATAACGTGGCCAAGAGCTAGCAAAATGTAATGTCCAATGAATGACACCAAGAATAATTGATTTCTATTTCCAAAATGTAGTTTAGTTATTAAATGAAAGTTATCCATAAATATTCAATATGATAAATGTTTTTATGCCGCAAATAAGTGTTCAACATAGCATTTTGTTTTTATGCATATTTATCGGCCATATGTTGACAATTCATATTGCGAATTATTTGTCGATAATTCTTTGATTAATATTTAATGTCGATTGAATATTATTTGATTATCAAAAAAACGGATGTACTTATTTTAAAATTATTATTAATTTCTTAAACTACGAACCTGCCTTGTTTTGTTCCTTGATGCACAACATCCTGGACTCTCCTAAAAATGCATCGCCAGCACCAACGCAGATTTAAGCAATAGCATCTACGGAACTTCCGGTCGTCGCTGGTTTATGGGTTCTCAGATGGTATATATATTGGAAATTAAACAATAACAAATTGTGAATTATATTAAACGTAATGGATATAAGTTTTAAATTATAATAAACGATAACGTGGCCAAGAGCTAGCAAAATGTAATGTCCAATGCATGACACCAAGAATAAATTAATTCCATCTCCAAAATGTAGTTTAGTTTTTAGATGAAAGTTATCGATAAATATTCAATATGATAAATGTTTTTATGCCGCAAATTAAGTGTTCAACATAGCATATTATTTTTATGCATATTTATCGGCCATTTGTTGACAATTCATTTTGCGAAATATTTGTCGATAATTCTTTGATAAATATTTAATGTCGATTGAATTTAATTTCGATTATCTAAAATACGGATGTACTTATTTTAAAATTATTATTAATTTCTTAAACTACGAACCTGCCTTGTTTTGGTCCACGATTCACAACATCATGGACGCTCCTAAAAATACATCGCCAGCACTAACGCAGATTTGAGCAATAACATTAAAGGAACTTCCGGTCGTCTCTGGTTTATGGGCTGGATATAAGTTTTAAATTATAATAAACGATAACGTGGTCAAGAGCTAGCAAAATGTAATGTCTAATGCATGACACCAAGAATAAATGAATTCTATCTCCAAAATGTAGTTTAGTTATTAATTGAAAGTTATCCATAAATATTCAATATGATAAATGTTTTTATGCAGCAAATAAGTGTTTAACATAGCATTTTATTTTTATGCATATTTATCGGCCATATGTTGACAATTCATATTGCGAATTATTTTTCGATAATTCTTTTATTAATATTTAATGTCGATTGAATTTAATTTCGAATATCAAAAAAACGGATGTACTTATTTTAAAATTATTATTAATTTCTTAAACTACAAACCTGCCTTGTTTTGTTCTTTGATTCACAACATCCTGGACGCTCCTGAGAATACATCGCCATCATCAACGGAGATTTAAGCAATAAAATCCATGGAACTTCCGATCGTCTCTGGTTTATGGGCTCTCAGAGGTATATATAATGGAAATTAAACAATAACAAGTTGGGAATTATATTAAACGTAATGGATATGTTTTAAATTATAATAAACGATAACGTGGCCAATAGCTAACACAATTTAATGTTCAATGAATGACACCAAGAATAAATGATTTCTATTTCCAAAATGTAGTTTAGTTATTAAATCAAAGTTATCCATAAATATTCAATATGATAAATGTTTTTATGCAGCAAATAAGTGTTTAACATAGCATTTTATTTTATGCATATTTATCGGCCATATGTTGACAATTCATATTGCGAATTATTTGTCGATAATTCTTTTATTAATATTTAATGTCGATTGAATTAAATTTCGAATATCAAAAAAACGGATGTACTTATTTTAAAATTATTATTAATTTCTTAAACTACAAACCTGCCTTGTTTTGTTCTTTGATTCACAACATCCTGGACGCTCCTAAGAATACATCGCCAGCATCAACGGAGATTTAAGCAATAAAATCCATGGAACTTCCGATCGTCTCTGGTTTATGGGCTCTCAGAGGTATATATAATGGAAATTAAACAATAACAAGTTGGGAATTATATTAAACGTAATGGATATGTTTTAAATTATAATAAACGATAACGTGGCCAATAGCTAACAAAATTTAATGTCCAATGAATGACACCAAGAATAAATGATTTCTATTTCCAAAATGTAGTTTAGTTATTAAATGAAAGTTATCCATAAATATTCAATATGATAAATGTGTTTTTGCCGCAAATAAGTGTTTAACATAGCATATTATTTTTATGCATATTTATCGGCCATTTGTTGACAATTCATTTTGCGAATTATTTTTCGATAATTCTTTGATTAATATTAAATGTCGATTGAATTTAATTTCATTATCAAAAAACGTATGTACTTATTTTAAAATTATTATTAATTTCTTAAACTAGGATCCTGCTTTGTTTTGGTCCTTGATGCACAACATCCTGGACGCTCCTAAAAATACATCGCCTGCACCGACGCAGATTTAAGCAATAACATCCACGGAACTTCCGGTCGTCGCTGGTTTATGGGCTCTCAGATGGTATATATAATGGAAATTAAACAATAACAAGTTGGGAATTATATTAAACGTAATGGATATAAGTTTTAAATTATTATAAACGATAACGTGGCCAAGAGCTAACAAAATGTAATGTCCAATGCATGACACCAAGAATAAATGAATTCTATCTCCATTATTATTAGATGGAAGTTATCCATAAATATTCAATATGATAAATTCAATATGATAAAATTAAGTGTTTAACATAGCATATTTATCGTCCATTTGTTGACAATTCATATTGCGAATTATTTATCGATAATTCTTTGATTAATATTTAATGTCGATTGAATTTAATTTCGAGTATCAAAAAAACAGATGTACTTAATTTCTTACAATGTGAACCTGTCTTGTTTTGGTCCTTGATTCACAACATCCTGGACGCTCCTAAAAATACATCGCCAGCACCAACGCAGATTTAAGCAATAACATCCACGGAACTCCCGGTCGTCTCTGGTTAATAGGCTCTCAGAGGTATATATAATGCAAATTAAACCATACAAGTTGGGAATTATATTAAACATAATGGATATAAGTTTTAAATTATAATAAACGATAACGTGGCTAAGAGGTAGCAAAATGTAATGTCCAATGCATGACACCAAGAATAAATTAATTCTATCTCCAAAATGTAGTTTAGTTATTAGATGAAAGTTATCGATAAATATTCAATATGATAAATGTTTTTATGCAGCAAATTAAGTGTTCAACATAGCATATTATTTTTATGCAAATTATTTGTCGATAATTCTTTGATTAATATATAATGTCGATTGAATTTAATTTCATTATCAAAAAACGGATGTACTTATTTTAAAATTATTATTAATTTCTTAAACTAGGAACCTGCTTTGTTTTGGTCCTTGATGCACAACATCCGGGACGCTTCTAAAAATGCATCGCCTGCACCGACGCAGATTTAAGCAATAACATCCACGGAACTTCCGGTCGACGCTGGTTTATGGGCTCTCAGAGATAAATATAATGGAAATTAAACCATAACAAGTTGGGAATTATATTAAACGTAATGGATATAAGTTTTAAATTATAATAAACGATAACGTGGCCAATAGCTAACACAATTTAATGTTCAATGAATGACACCAAGAATAAATGATTTCTATTTCCAAAATGTAGTTTAGTTATTAAATGAAAGTTATCCATAAATATTCAATATGATAAATGTTTTTATGCCGCAAATAAGTGTTCAACATAGCATTTTGTTTTTATGCATATTTATCGGCCATATGTTGACAATTCATATTGCGAATTATTTGTCGATAATTCTTTGATTAATATTTAATGTCGATTGAATATTATTTGATTATCAAAAAAACGGATGTACTTATTTTAAAATTATTATTAATTTCATAAACTACGAACCTGCCTTGTTTTGTTCCTTGATGCACAACATCCTGGACTCTCCTAAAAATGCATCGCCAGCACCAACGCAGATTTAAGCAATAGCATCTACGGAACTTCCGGTCGTCGCTGGTTTATGGGTTCTCAGATGGTATATATATTGGAAATTAAACAATAACAAATTGTGAATTATATTAAACGTAATGGATATAAGTTTTAAATTATAATAAACGATAACGTGGCCAAGAGCTAGCAAAATGTAATGTCCAATGCATGACACCAAGAATAAATTAATTCTATCTCCAAAATGTAGTTTAGTTTTTAGATGAAAGTTATCGATAAATATTCAATATGATAAATGTTTTTATGCCGCAAATTAAGTGTTCAACATAGCATATTATTTTTATGCATATTTATCGGCCATTTGTTGACAATTCATTTTGCGAAATATTTGTCGATAATTCTTTGATAAATATTTAATGTCGATTGAATTTAATTTCGATTATCTAAAATACGGATGTACTTATTTTAAAATTATTATTAATTTCTTAAACTACGAACCTGCCTTGTTTTGGTCCACGATTCACAACATCATGGACGCTCCTAAAAATACATCGCCAGCACTAACGCAGATTTGAGCAATAACATTAAAGGAACTTCCGGTCGTCTCTGGTTTATGGGCTCTCAGAGGTATATATAATGGAAATTAAACAATAACAAGTTGGGAATTATATTAAACGTTATGGATATAAGTTTTAAATTAGAATAAACGATAACGTGGCCAAGAGCTAGCAAAATGTATTTTCCAAGAATAAATTAATTCTATCTCCAAAATGTAGTTTAGTTATTAGATGAAAGTTATCGATAAATATTCAATATGATAAATGTTTTTATGCAGCAAATTAAGTGTTCAAAATAGCATATTATTTTTATGCATATTTATCGGCCATATGTTGACAATTCATATTGCGAATTATTTGTCGATAATTCTTTGATTAATATTTAATGTCGATTGAATATTATTTGATTATCAAAAAAACGGATGTACTTATTTTAAAATTATTATTAATTTCTTAAACTACGAACCTGCCTTGTTTTGGTCCTTGATGCACAACATCCTGGACTCTCCTAATAATGCATCGCCAGCACCAACGCAGATTTAAGCAATAACATCCACGGAACTTCCGGTCGTCTCTGGTTTATGGGCTCTCAGAGGTATATAAATTAATAAGTCTTTATGTTAGTTTTATTATTACTTATTATTCTACTCCCCCGTTAGGGTGAGAGATTAATATTCGATTGTTACAATAAGTACAGACCGTAAGCTCTGGAGTACAATTATTTACTGAACTTAAGTTTACAATCTAATGCAACTCCAGGCCTCTGGTTAGTTGCAGCGCTGCCGGCAGAGGGCCAGGTCAGCACTTCTGTATCCGGCCGATTACTCGCTTCGCGAATGTTTGGCTCAGACTCCGGGCAATTGCGCAAGTGCGGGATCAGCGGTCTTTTCAATACGCGTGCATGCCACCGGATATGGCCCGCAACTCGGCAGTTTCACTCCGTGAAAACTGCTGGTGTTAACTCCTCCCTCCTTTAAGAGGTCGCCGTCTCGGGGACCCGCTGGCTCTGCATCAGTGCTGGCTCCTGGCTCGGCATGGCTTCTGGCCCGTAAGAGGTGGTAGCCAATCCCAATGGTACAGCACAATAGGAGGGCAGCAAGTAAGGCGAAGGAGTTGCTGAGGAGGGACCCCATGGTAAGTTTTTCTCTAAGGGCCCCAATGTGGTGGAGGTTCCTCAGACTCAGCTCGTGGAGGAGTGGAAGGCTTAATCGGTTCTGATGAGCCGTGACGTTTACAACAGCCATGGCCGACACAGCCGGTTTCTTTTTTGAATTTCCCAGCTGATTGATGAACCAAGTACCATTCAGAGCTACCTTGCTGGAGTAGGTTACTAGGTAGGTGCCGGATATCCTTTGCTCTCGTCCTTGGTCGTCGGTTATGGTTACATCGGCGTCGTTCACAATGAGAGTGCCGTGATCAACAATCGTCACTGGATCCAGGTGACCCGGGAGTGTGGAGCAGTGTGCAACAGCCCCGGAAACTATCTGCTGGGCGCAGGTGCCATTTTGAAGTTCCCTGCAGAAGGTGGCGCCGACCGTCGTCTCGCAGTGCCCGATGTTGAGGTTTCGAGCTTTGCATTCGACCACTAAGTTTCCGTCTTCGAAGTTTAAGATCTAGTTGCTGCGCTGGACCGGAAAGACAGTAATTTTCTTACATATGACCTTAGGGCTAGGAATTTTAATTAAAAAATGTAAAATTTCAAAATTTTGAAAAACGCTTACACTAGATACTTCTAATAATTCTATTAAGCTAACGTCAATAAGCTGTCTGTCGCTAAATTCGCCAATATCGGTTTCGTCCAAAATTGCCGGACTTACAATGATTAATTTTGCCAGGGTTAAGCCCATAAGAATATTCTCTAAATCTGTGATAACAATTCCATTTTTTGCCAAAATGATTTCCAGGAGGTGGGTTTCTCTATTTGTTTCAGTTTTTTGAATTTGGTTTAATGAATTAGCGAGTTCGTTCAAGCGTGTCTGAAATTTGATATTCAATTCCGTTTGACCCTCTTCGGTTCTTTCTAACTGTTCCTGATTGAATTTAATTTTTTCCCAGTCATTGAAGTCGGGGGTGCCGGCGATGACCTTTAATGCCGTCCCGATCAAATTTAGACTCCTAGCAGCCCTATGGTGGAATCTTAAGGTGGCTACTAATTTGCGAATGTGTGTCAAGTCCGTCATTATTACTGGAGTCCTGTGGTCGTCTGTAAATGTCTTTGTCATCGTCTCCGTCCTGTCGGCGTAGTCTTCGTACGTTGTCATGTTCGTCGAGTGTTGTAAGTATCCGTACGATTCCCAGATGACAATTTCGTTGTCTTCTATTGGGATGTAGTCCGCGTTCGTATAGACGTTAAGTCTTACCGTCTCGTCTGTCCATACCGTCGTTAGTATAATGATTATAATGTAATATCGTAACCTAAAAAAATATAAAAAGATAGGAAACGGGGTCAAGGATCTTGCGAAGATGTTTATCGTAGATTGTCTTTGTGGACCACCCTCCCCTTTATTAAGACCGTGGTCCCCAGGTCTGCCTCTATGGTTTCCTCCGAACATAGCGGAGAAAGTTTGCTCCCTAGGCGTTTGTTTGTTTTTAAGAACACCTTTTCACCAACTTGATAGTCCTTACAGGTCCTATCTTTATTCACCTGGTCAAGGGTCTTTTCCTGGGCCCGCTTAATTTTTTTTGCTAATTATCCCTTCGAATTCTTTAGACTTCGAGTGGATAATTGCAATCGGTTTTTCGTTAGTAACCGAGTGAATTGAATTGTTGTATCTGTTAGTTGCTAGCAGAATCAATTCGGTCGTATCGTTCAGGTTGGTTTCGAGCTTCAAGCATCTGGCAATTTCTGCCAGGGTACTATGAAACCTCTCTACTTGACCGTTTGAGGTGCTATGTAGAGGCGGGGCGTTGGAAATGGTTATATTAAAGTGGTTTAGCAGGATCGTTTTGATGGTTTCAGAATTCAACGATCTTTCATTATCGCAGTAAATTGTTTTTATCTTCGGGAAGAAATTTACTATGTGCAATAACGGGGACTTTACGTCCACAATAGCCCTCGATGCGATGGCTTGCACTGTGGCGAATTTTGAAAATTTATCAATGCAGGTGAGAAACAGGGTTCCGTCCGTTGAAAAAATGTCAACGTGGAGGATTTCCCCCACAAAGGAGGGTATCGGTGTTTTCGCTACCTCTTGCTTGCATGGGTGACGTTTGTATTTCGCCATTGCACAGGTCTTGCAATTTGAAGTTGCTTCTGTAGCTAGCCGAAGCATCTTAGGGAAAAAGTAGTCCCTCAAGATTTGCTTTACGTTCTCCTGTGCGGCTCGGTGGGCCCTGTTATGTTCCGTTATAACGATTTCCCGTTGTTCGGTTGCATCGGTAATGTCTTGGACAAAGCTCTTCGTGTGTTTGAAAGAAGTGCTTGGCAACAGTTCACTAGTCGGTGTTGAATAAATGCCAAGATCGGTAAGGAGCAATATATTGCGTTCACTACCTCGGCATTTACTACTTTTTGTAGAGCATTAAGAAGATTTTCCCGGTTAGGGATTCTTATTATGTGCCTCACCTTGCTTTTAAACAAGATGAATGTGTCCACCGAGAAGCTGTTTCCTTCTTTTCCTTCTATTTGGTTCTTTAAACAGTTTACCGGGTTTTCTGTTGTGTCTATGGTGTAAGTCAGCGATTGTTCGCTGTGAATGGTTGCTACGTCTATGCTATGTTTTGGCGAGACAAAGCGTCTGCCACAAGATTTTCTTTCCCCGGTTTGTAGACCAATTTAGCACCATGGTCTTCGATAAACCCTTTCCAGCGCTTCAATTTCGCGTTAGGGTTTTTGTCTGAAACGGCAAAGGTAAGTGGCTGGTGATCGGTAAAGATCTGCAAGCCTTTTACACCGTATAGGTAATTGCGGAGGTTTTTTAGCGCCCAAACTATGGCGAGGAGCTCTCGCTCATTGGTTGCATAGTTTTTCTCGTTATCCCGCAGGTCGCGCGATATCATAGTAATCGGGCGGCCATCCTGAGATAGCACTGCTCCTAGACCAAAGCCCGACGCATCCGTTGTTAAATCGAATGGTCTCTTGAAGTCTGGGTATGAAAGTAAAACGTCCTCTGATGCCAAGATTTCTCTCAACCTGTCGAACGCTTCTTTCTGTTCCTTAGTCATATCAATATCAATCTTTCTTGACTGATATTTGCTTGCATTTCCGTTTTCGCCTTTTAGGATGCTCGTTAAAGGCCTTGCGATTTTCGCAAAGTCTTTTTTAAAGCACCTATAGTAGCTTGCTAGGCCCAGAAATGATCTGAGCTCGAAAAGCGTTTTTGGTAGGGGGAATTGTTTTATGGCCTTTACCTTTTCAGGTGAAGTTCGCAATCCCCCTTGCGACACAATAAACCCCAAGTACTCAACGCTCTTTTTAAAGAACTTTGACTTTTCTTGAGGTACTCTCATGCCTGCTTCTAAGAGTTTTGTTAAAACCCAATCCACGTCTTTAACGTGTTCTTCTTTTGTTTTTGAGAAGATTATGACTTCATCGACGTTAACGTAGCATATTTTCGAGATTCCGTTCCGTAGGACATCGTCGATGGCCCTTTGGAAAATGCTTGGGGCGTTTTTAAGCCCAAATGGCAATCTACAGAACTCGTATTTGCCGTTGTTTATAGAGAATGCTGTTTTTTCCCTATCTTTTTCTGCCAGCTCTATTTGGTGAAAGCCTGACTTAAGGTCGAGAGTCGTAAAAAATTTAGACTCGCCCATGTTTGACAGTATTGTCGGAATTGTCGGTATAGAGTACTTATCGTCGACTGTCCTCTGATTTAGTTTCCTAAAATCGATAACTAGTCGCTTCTTTTTTACTCCATTTTGATCTGTCCCTTTTTTATCTACAACCCAAGTCGGGTTGTTGTATTGAGATTTGGATGGCCTTATCACGCCGTCCGCAAGAAGTTGTTAACCTCTGCATTGACGAATTCGGTCACACCCATGGGATGCGGGTATGATTTAGCATATACCGGCTGCCCGTCAGTTTGTATCGTGGCGATCGTGTTTATATTAAATGGTAGGGCTTCGTCTGGGTCAGCGAAGGCCCTATGATTTTTAAGAATCATCCTATCGTTCTTAATTGCAGGAGGGACGTCTTCATCATCAATTTTGATGAAGTTAACGTTTTCTGCTCTAGTGAACTAGATCTTTTCAGCTCCGTTACTAGTATTTATTATATTTCCAGTAAAATCGAGTTTCGCATTGACTTGTTTAAGCAAGTCGAGCCCGATAATGCCTTCAAATTCCTTAAGACTGCTTAAAATAAAAAAGGGTGTTTTTACGTTAAACACCGAAACGAAACATTTTTTTTCGATTTTTGTAAAGCCATGAATCGACCTTACCGTGAAAGGTTTTTCCGCTGCCACGACGCCTTTTAGCCCCGGGAGTGGAGAAATATAGTTTTTGGATGTGCCGGTATCGAGTAATAATTTTATTTCTTTTCCTGCTACCGTACGTGTTATGTAGGGAAGCAGGGACTTTACCCTAAAAAATTGCAGGAGTCTTCTGCATCCAGCTCATCCTCTATTTCGGTGGCGTTTGTTTGGGCAAGGGAGTCGTAATCTTCTTCGTCGGAGTTTTCTTCCGGCAAAAAATTGATTTTCTGTGGAGACCGTGTCGACTGCCCTCTTTGCCACTTTGTTTCTTTTTATTTGCATTTAATTTCTCTTATTATTTTTTCTAAATATTTTCTGAATTATTTTCATCAAGTATTAGACACTCAAAAGTCAAGTTCTTATTTATTTTTTGTATGATATTCTTTTGTTCGGTGAGTTTTTGGACAAAAAGCTTACTCACATGTTCCTTTGTAAATTTAATTTCGAAATTTGCATTTGCCGACGGCTTTTTTCTGTTGGTACTGCTTCTGCCGCTGTCGCTGCTGCTGCCGCCGCTGCCTCTGCCGCCGCCGCTACCGCTGCCGTCACTGCCGCTACCGTCGCTGCCGCCGCCGCCGCTGTCGTTGCTGCCGTTGTCGCTGCTGCCGCTATCGCAGCCGTTGCTGCTGCCGTTGTAGGGCGAGGGGAAGTTTCTCCCCTTTTGGTTTTGTGCTTGGTTTCAGTTTTCTTTATTTTTTCCCACTGGAAGTACTTTTGCTTATTTATTTCGTTTTTGTATTTTATTTATTTGGAATTTTTTGGTTTTGTGTTTGGTTTCAGTTTTCATTAATTTTTCTCGCTGGAAGTTCTTTTGCTTATTTATTTCGTTTTGTATTTTATTTATTTTGAATTTTCTCGCTTTGTTGAAAGCTGGTAATTTTTATGGCGTTTCACTTTGCCACCTTTATTTTCTTCGATTAAATTTTTCTCACTTGCTAGAAGTTGAGAATGTTGTTTCACTTAATCAATTTTATTTTCTTGATTAATTTTTCCTGCTTTGTTAAAAGCTAAGAATGAATATTACACTGCACCAATTACTTTTCAGTGATATTTTTCTTGCCTTGTAAAGGCTAAGAAAAAATTTAGGATTTCACTTGCACCAGTTTTGGTTCCGCGCGAGACTACTTTGTCTTTTACTTTGCTATTTTTCGTGGGTTTGAACACGTTGGGCGACCATTAATAAGTCTTTATGTTAGTTTTATTATTACTTATTATTCTACTCCCCCGTTAGGGTGAGAGAAATATTCGATTGTTACAATAAGTACAGAGCGTAAGCTCTGGAGTACAATTATTTACTGAACTTAAGTTTACAATCTAATGCAACTCCAGGCCTCTGGTTAGTTGCAGCGCTGCCGGTCAGCACTTCTGTATCCGGCCGATCACTCATTCCGCGAATGTTTGGCTCAGACTCCGGGCAATTGCGCAAGTGCGGGATCAGCGGTCTTTTCAATGCGCGTGCAGGCCACCGGATATGGCCCGCAACTCGACAGTTTCACTTCGTGAAAACTGCTGGTGTTAACTCCTCCCTCCTTTAAGAGGTCGCCGTCTCGGGGACCCGCTGGCTCTGCATCAGTGCTGGCTCCTGGCTCGGCGTGGCTTCTGGCCCGTAAGAGGTGGTAGCCAATCCCAATGGTACAGCACAATCGGAGGGCAGCAAGTAAGGCGAAAAAGTTGCTGAGGAGGGACCCCATGGTAAGTTTTTCTCTAAGGGCCCCAATGTGGTGGAGGTTCCTCAGACTCAGCTCGTGGAGGAGTGGAAGGCTTAATCGGTTCTGATGAGCCGTGACGTTTACAACAGCCATGGCCGACACAGCCGGTTTCTTTTTTGAATTTCCCAGCTGATTGATGAACCAAGCACCATTCAGAGCTACCTTGCTGCAGTAGGTTACTAGGTAGGTGCCGGATATCCTTTGCTCTCGTAATTGGTCGTCGGTTATGGTTACATTGGCGTCGTTCACAATGAGAGTGCCGTGATCAACAATCGTCACTGGATCCAGGTGACCCGGGAGTGTGGAGCAGTGTGCAACAGCCCCGGAAACTATCTGCTGGGCGCAGGTGCCATTTTGAAGTTCCCTGCAGAAGGTGGCGCCGACCGTCGTCTTGCAGTGCCCGATGTTGAGGTTTCGAGCTTTGCATTCGGCCACTAAGTTTCCGTCTTCGAAGTTTAAGATCTTGTTGCTGCGCTGGACCGGAAAGACAGTAATTTTCTTACATATGACCTTAGGGCTAGGAAATTTAATTAAAAAATGTAAAATTTCAAAATTTTGAAAAACGCTTACACTAGATACTTCTAATAATTCTATTAAGCTAACGTCAATAAGCTGTCTGTCCCTAAATTCGCCAATATCGGTTTCATCCAAAATTGCCGGACTTACAATGTTTAATTTTGCCAGGGTTAAGCCCATAAGAATATTCTCTAAATCTTAGATAACAATTCAATTTTTTGCCAAAATGATTTCCAGGAGGTGGGTTTCTCTATTTGTTTCAGTTTTTTGAATTTGGTTTAATGAATTAGCGAGTTCGTTCAAGCGTGTCTGAAATTTGATATTCAATTCCGTTTGACCCTCTTCGGTTCTTTCTAACTGTTCCTGATTGAATTTAATTTTTTCCCAGTCATTGAAGTCGGGGGTGCCGGCGATGACCTTTAATGCCGTCCCGATCAAATTTAGACTCCTAGCAGCCCTATGGTGGAATCTTAAGGTGGCTACTAATTTGCGAATGTGTGTCAAGTCCGTCAATATTACTGGAGTCCTCTGGTCGTCTGTAAATGTCTTTGTCATCGTCTCCGTCTGGTCGGCGTCAAGGATCTTGCGAAGATGTTTATCGTAGATTGTCTTTGTGGACCACCCTCCCCTTTATTAAGACCGTGGTCCCCAGGTCTGCCTCTATGGTTTCCTCCGAACATAGCGGAGAAAGTTTGCTCCCTAGGCGTTTGTTTGTTTTTAAGAACACCTTTTCACCAACTTGATAGTCCTTACAGGTCCTATCTTTATTCACCTGGTCAAGGGTCTTTTCCTGGGCCCGCTTAATTTTTTTGCTAATTATTATCGAATTATTTATCGATAATTCTTTGATTAATATTTAATGTCGATTGAATTTAATTTCGATTATCAAAAAAACGGATGTACTTCTTTTAAAATTATTATTAATTTCTTAAACTACGAAACAGCCTTGTGTTGGTCATTGATTCACAACATCCTGGACGCTCCTACGAATACATCGCCAGCAACAACGCAGATTTAAGCAATAGCATCCACGGAACTTCCGGTCGTCTCTGGTTTATGGGCTGGATATAAGTTTTAAATTATAATAAACGATAACGTGGTCAAGAGCTAGCAAAATGTAATGTCAAATGCCTGACACCAAGAATAAATCAGTTCTATCTCCAAAATGTACTTTAGTTATTAGATGAAAGTTATCCATAAATATTCAATATGATAAATGTTTTTATGCGCCAAATTAAGTGTTTAGCATAGCATATTTATCGTCCATTTGTTGACAATTCATATTGCGAATTATTTGTCGATAATTCTTTGATTAATATTTTAAGTCGATTGAATTTAATTTCGAATATCAAAAGATTTTGAGCAACAACATCAACGGAACTTCCGGTCGTCTCTGGTTAATGGGCTCTCAGAGGGTATATACAATGGAAATTAAACCATAGTAAGTTGGGAATTATATTAAAATTAATGGATATAAGTGTTAAATCAAAATAAACGATAACGTGACCAAGAGCTAGCAAAATGTAATGTCCAATGCATGACACCAGAAATAAATGAATTCTATCTCGAAAATGTAGTTTAATTATTAGATGAAAGTTATCCATAAATATTCAATATGATAAATGTTTTTATGCAGCAAGTTATTTGTTCAACATAGCATATTATTTTATGCATATTTATCGGCCATTTGTTGACAATCATTTTGCGAATTATTTGTCGATAATTCTTTTATTAATATTCAATGTCGATTGAATTTTATTTGATTATCAAAAAAACGGATGTTATTATTTTAAAATTATAATTAATTTCTTAAACTACGAACCTGCCTTGTTTTGGTCCTTGATTCACTACATCCTGGACTCTCCTAAAAATGCATCGCCAGCACCAACGCAGATTTAAGCAATAACATCCACGGAACTTCCGGTCGTGTTTGGTTTATGGGCTCTCAGAGGTATATAAATTAATAAGTCTTTATGTTAGTTTTATTATTACTTATTATTCTACTCCCCCGTTAGGGTGAGAGATTAATATTCGATTGTTACAGTAAGTACAGACCGTAAGCTCTGGAGTACAATTATTTACTGAACTTAAGTTTACAATCTAATGCAACTCCAGGCCTCTGGTTAGTTGCAGCGCTGCCGGCAGAGGGCCAGGTCAGCACTTCTGTATCCGGCCGATTACTCGCTCCGCGAATGTTTGGCTCAGACTCCGGGCAATTGCGCAAGTGCGGGATCAGCGGTCTTTTCAATGCGCGTGCATGCCACCGGATATGGCCCGCAACTCGGCAGTTTCATTCCGTGAAAACTGCTGGTGTTAACTCTTCCCTCCTTTAAGAGGTCGCCGTCTCGGGGACCCGCTGGCTCTGCACCAGTGCTGGCTCCTGGCTCGGCGTGGCTTCTGGCCCGTAAGAGGTGGTAGCCAATCCCAATGGTACAGCACAATAGGAGGGCAGCAAGTAAGGCGAAGGAGTTGCTGAGGAGGGACCCCATGGTAAGTTTTTCTCTAAGGGCCCCAATGTGGTGGAGGTTCCTCAGACTCAGCTCGTGGAGGAGTGGAAGGCTTAATCAGTTCTGATGAGCCGTGACGTTTACAACAGCCATGGCCGACACAGCCGGTTTCTTTTTGAATTTCCCAGCTGATTGATGAACCAAGTACCATTCAGAGCTACCTTGCTGGAGTAGGTTACTAGGTAGGTGCCGGATATCCTTTGCTCTCGTCCTTGGTCGTCGGTTATGGTTACATCGGCGTCGTTCACAATGAGAGTGCCGTGATCAACAATCGTCACTGGATCCAGGTGACCCGGGAGTGTGGAGCAGTGTGCAACAGCCCCGGAAACTATCTGCTGGGCGCAGGTGCCATTTTGAAGTTCCCTGCAGAAGGGAACTTCCCTGCCCGATGTTGAGGTTTCGAGCTTTGCATTCTGCCACTAAGTTTCCGTCTTCGAAGTTTAAGATCTTGTTGCTGCGCTGGACCGGAAAGACAGTAATTTTCTTACATATGACCTTAGGGCTAGGAAATTTAATTAAAAAATGTAAAATTTCAAAATTTTGAAAAACGCTTACACTAGATACTTCTAATAATTCTATTAAGCTAACGTCAATAAGCTGTCTGTCCCTAAATTCGCCAATATCGGTTTCGTCCAAAATTGCCGGACTTACAATGTTTAATTTTGCCAGGGTTAAGCCCATAAGAATATTCTCTAAATCTGTGATAACAATTCTATTTTTTGCCAAAATGATTTCCAGGAGGTGGGTTTCTCTATTTGTTTCAGTTTTTTGAATTTGGTTTAATGAATTAGCGAGTTCGTTCAAGCGTGTCTGAAATTTGATATTCAATTCCGTTTGACCCTCTTCGGTTCTTTCTAACTGTTCCTGATTGAATTTAATTTTTTCCCAGTCATTGAAGTCGGGGGTGCCGGCGATGACCTTTAATGCCGTCCCGATCAAATTTAGACTCCTAGCAGCCCTATGGTGGAATCTTAAGGTGGCTACTAATTTGCGAATGTGTGTCAAGTCCGTCATTATTACTGGAGTCCTGTGGTCGTCTGTAAATGTCTTTGTCATCGTCTCCGTCCTGTCGGCGTAGTCTTCGTACGTTGTCATGTTCGTCGAGTGTTGTAAGTATCCGTACGATTCCCAGATGACAATTTCGTTGTCTTCTATTGGGATGTAGTCCGCGTTCGTATAGACGTTAAGTCTTACCGTCTCGTCTGTCCATACCGTCGTTAGTATAATGATTATAATGTAATATCGTAACCTAAAAAAATATAAAAAGATAGGAAACGGGGCGGAATCAATTCGGTCGTATCGTTCAGGTTGGTTTCGAGCTTCAAGCATCTGTCAATTTCTGCCAGGGTACTATGAAACCTCTCTACTTGACCGTTTGAGGTGCTATGTAGAGGCGGGGCGTTGGAAATGGTTATATTAAAGTGGTTTAGCAGGATCGTTTTGATGGTTTCAGAATTCAACGATCTTTCATTATCGCAGTAAATTGTTTTTATCTTCGGGAAGAAATTTACTATGTGCAATAACGGGGACTTTACGTCCACAATAGCCCTCGATGCGATGGCTTGCACTGTGGCGAATTTTGAAAATTTATCAATGCAGGTGAGAAACAGGGTTCCGTCCGTTGAAAAAATGTCAACGTGGAGGATTTCCCCCACAAAGGAGGGTATCGGTGTTTTCGCTACCTCTTGCTTGCATGGGTGACGTTTGTATTTCGCCATTGCACAGGTCTTGCAATTTGAAGTTGCTTCTGTAGCTAGCCGAAGCATCTTAGGGAAAAGTAGTCCCTCAAGATTTGCTTTACGTTTTCCTGTGCGGCTCGGTGGGCCCTGTTATGTTCCGTTATAACGATTTCCCGTTGTTCGGTTGCATCGGTAATGTCTTGGACAAAGCTCTTCGTGTGTTTGAAAGAAGTGCTTGGCAACAGTTCACTAGTCGGTGTTGAATAAATGCCAAGATCGGTAAGGAGCAATATATTGCGTTCACTACCTCGGCATTTACTACTTTTTGTAGAGCATTAAGAAGATTTTCCCGGTTAGGGATTCTTATTATGTGCCTCACCTTGCTTTTAAACAAGATGAATGTGTCCACCGAGAAGCTGTTTCCTTCTTTTCCTTCTATTTGGTTCTTTAAACAGTTTACCGGGTTTTCTGTTGTGTCTATGGTGTAAGTCAGCGATTGTTCGCTGTGAATGGTTGCTACGTCTATGCTATGTTTTGGCGAGACAAAGCGTCTGCCACAAGATTTTCTTTCCCCGGTTTGTAGACCAATTTAGCACCATGGTCTTCGATAAACCCTTTCCAGCGCTTCAATTTCGCGTTAGGGTTTTTGTCTGAAACGGCAAAGGTAAGTGGCTGGTGATCGGTAAAGATCTGCAAGCCTTTTACACCGTATAGGTAATTGCGGAGGTTTTTTAGCGCCCAAACTATGGCGAGGAGCTCTCGCTCATTGGTTGCATAGTTTTTCTCGTTATCCCGCAGGTCGCGCGATATCATAGTAATCGGGCGGCCATCCTGAGATAGCACTGCTCCTAGACCAAAGCCCGACGCATCCGTTGTTAAATCGAATGGTCTCTTGAAGTCTGGGTATGAAAGTAAAACGTCCTCTGATGCCAAGATTTCTCTCAACCTGTCGAACGCTTCTTTCTGTTCCTTAGTCATATCAATATCAATCTTTCTTGACTGATATTTGCTTGCATTTCCGTTTTCGCCTTTTAGGATGCTCGTTAAAGGCCTTGCGATTTTCGCAAAGTCTTTTTTAAAGCACCTATAGTAGCTTGCTAGGCCCAGAAATGATCTGAGCTCGAAAAGCGTTTTTGGTAGGGGGAATTGTTTTATGGCCTTTACCTTTTCAGGTGAAGTTCGCAATCCCCTTGCGACACAATAAACCCCAAGTACTCAACGCTCTTTTTAAAGAACTTTGACTTTTCTTGAGGTACTCTCATGCCTGCTTCTAAGAGTTTTGTTAAAACCCAATCCACGTCTTTAACGTGTTCTTCTTTTGTTTTTGAGAAGATTATGACTTCATCGACGTTAACGTAGCATATTTTCGAGATTCCGTTCCGTAGGACATCGTCGATGGCCCTTTGGAAAATGCTTGGGGCGTTTTTAAGCCCAAATGGCAATCTACAGAACTCGTATTTGCCGTTGTTTATAGAGAATGCTGTTTTTTCCCTATCTTTTTCTGCCAGCTCTATTTGGTGAAAGCCTGACTTAAGGTCGAGGGTCGTAAAAAATTTAGACTCGCCCATGTTTGACAGTATTGTCGGAATTGTCGGTATAGAGTACTTATCGTCGACTGTCCTCTGATTTAGTTTCCTAAAATCGATAACTAGTCGCTTCTTTTTTACTCCATTTTGATCTGTCCCTTTTTTATCTACAACCCAAGTCGGGTTGTTGTATTGAGATTTGGATGGCCTTATCACGCCGTCCGCAAGAAGTTGTTAACCTCTGCATTGACGAATTCGGTCACACCCATGGGATGCGGGTATGATTTAGCATATACCGGCTGCCCGTCAGTTTGTATCGTGGCGATCGTGTTTATATTAAATGGTAGGGCTTCGTCTGGGTCAGCGAAGGCCCTATGATTTTTAAGAATCATCCTATTGAATGAGTTCTTAATTGCAGGAGATACGTCTTCATCATTAATTTTGATGAAGTTAACGTTTTCTGCTCTAGTGAACTAGATCTTTTCAGCTCCGTTACTAGTATTTATTATATTTCCAGTAAAATCGAGTTTCGCATTGACTTGTTTAAGCAAGTCGAGCCCGATAATGCCTTCAAATTCCTTAAGACTGTTTAAAATATAAAAGGGTGTTTTTACGTTAAACACCGAAACGAAACATTTTTTTTCGATTTTTGTAAAGCCATGAATCGACCTTACCGTGAAAGGTTTTTCCGCTGCCACGACGCCTTTTAGCCCCGGGAGTGGAGAAATATAGTTTTTGGATGTGCCGGTATCGAGTAATAATTTTATTTCTTTTCCTGCTACCGTACGTGTTATGTAGGGAAGCATGGACTTTACCCTAAAAAATTGCAGGAGTCTTCTGCATCCAGCTCATCCTCTATTTCGGTGGCGTTTGTTTGGGCAAGGGAGTCGTAATCTTCTTCGTCGGAGTTTTCTTCCGTCAAAAATTGATTTTCTGTGGAGACCGTGTCGACTGCCCTCTTTGCCACTTTGTTTCTTTTTATACCCGTTACTCGTAGAGTAAAAGGGTATACTAGATTCGTTGAAAAGTATGTAACAGGCAGAAGGAAGCGTTTCCGACCATATAAAGTATATATATTTGTGATCAGGATCAATAGCCGAGTCGATCTGGCCATGTCCGTCTGTCCGTCCGTCTGTCCGTCTGTCCGTCCGTATGAACGTCGAGATCTCAGGAACTACAAAAGCTAGTAAGTTGAGATTAAGCATACAGACTCCAGAGACATAGAAGCAGCGCAAGTTTATCGATTCATTTTGCCACGCCCACTCTAACGCCCACAAACCGCCCAAAGCTGCTACGCCCACACTTTTGAAAAATGTTTTGATATTTTTTCATTTTTATATTGGTCTTGTAAATTTCTATCGATTTACCAAAAAACTTTTTGCCACGCCCACTCTAACGCCCTCAAACCGCCCAAAGCTGCTACGCCCACACTTTTGAAAAATGTTTTGATATTTTTTCATTTTTATATTGGTCTTGTAAATTTCTATCGATTTGCCAAAAAACTTTCTGCCACGCCCACTATAACGCCTAAAAACCGCCAAAAATTGTGTTTAAGACTCTCCTTCTCCCTTCCACTAGCTGAGTAACGGGTATCAGATAGTCGGGGAACTCGACTATAGCGTTCTCTCTTGTTTTATTTGCAATTAATTTCTCTTATTATTTTTTCTGAATATTTGTAAATTATTTTCATCAAGTATTAGACACTCAAAAGTCAAGTTCTTATTTATTTTTTGTATGATATTCTTTTGTTCGGTGAGTTTTTGGACAAAAAGCTTACTCACATGTTCCTTTGTAAATTTAATTTCGAAATTTGCATTTGCCGACGGCTTTTTTCTGTTGGTACTGCTTCTGCCGCTGTCGCTGCTGCTGCCGCCGCTGCCTCTGCCGCCGCCGCTACCGCTGCCGTCACTGCCGCTACCGTCGCTGCCGCCGCTGTCGTTGCTGCCGTTGTCGCTGCTGCCGCTATTGCAGCCGTTGCTGCTGCCGTTGTAGGGCGAGGGGAAGTTTCTCCCCTTTTGGTTTTGTGCTTGGTTTCAGTTTTCTTTATTTTTTCCCACTGGAAGTTCTTTTGCTTATTTATTTCGATTTTGTATTTTATTTATTTGGAATTTTTTGGTTTTGTGTTTGGTTTCAGTTTTCATTAATTTTCTCGCTGGAAGTTCTTTTGCTTATTTATTTCGTTTTGTATTTTATTTATTTTGAATTTTCTCGCTTTGTTGAAAGCCGGTAATTTTTATGGCGTTTTACTTTGCCACCTTTATTTTCTTCGATTAAATTTTTCTCACTTGCTAGAAGTTGAGAATGTTGTTTCACTTAATCAATTTTATTTTCTTGATTAATTTTTCCTGCTTTGTTAAAAGCTAAGAATGAATATTACACTGCACCAATTACTTTTCAGTGATATTTTTCTTGCCTTGTAAAGGCTAAGAAAAAATTTAGGATTTCACTTGCACCAGTTTTGGTTCCGCGCGAGACTACTTTGTCTTTTACTTTGCTATTTTTCGTGGGTTTGAACACGTTGGGCGACCATTAATAAGTCTTTATGTTAGTTTTATTATTACTTATTATTCTACTCCCCCGTTAGGGTGAGAGAAATATTCGATTGTTACAATAAGTACAGAGCGTAAGCTCTGGAGTACAATTATTTACTGAACTTAAGTTTACAATCTAATGCAACTCCAGGCCTCTGGTTAGTTGCAGCGCTGCCGGCAGAGGGCCAGGTCAGCACTTCTGTATCCGGCCGATCACTCGCTCCGCGAATGTTTGGCTCGGACTCCGGGCAATTGCGCAAGTGCGGGATCAGCGGTCTTTTCAATGCGCGTGCAGGCCACCGGATATGGCCCGCAACTCGGCAGTTTCACTCCGTGAAAACTGCTGGTGTTAACTTATATAATGGAAATTAAACCATAGCAAGTTGGAAATTATATTAAAATTAATGGATATAAGTTTTAAATCATAATAAACGATAACGTGACCAAGAGCTAGCAGAATAAATCATTTCTATCTGAAAAGGTAGTTTAGTTATTAAATAAGCAAATTAAGTGTGCAACATAGCATTTTGTTTTTATGCATATTTATCGGCCATTTGTTGACAATTCATATTGCGAATTATTTGTCGATAATTCTTTGATTAATATTTAATTTCGATTGAACTTAATTTTGTTTATCAAAAGAACGGATGTACTTATTTAAAACATATTATTAATTTCTGAAACTACGAACCTGCCTTGTTTTGGTCCTTGGTTCACAATAGTTTAGTTATTAGATGGAAGTTAACCATAAATATTCAATATGATAAATGTTTTTATGCAGCAAATTAAGTGTTCAACATAGCATATTATTTTCACGCATAGTTATCGGCCATTTGTGGGCAATTCATATTGCGAATTATTTGTCGATAATTCTTTGATTAATATTTAATATCGATTGAATTTAATTTCGAATAACAAAAAAACGGATGCAATTATTTTAAAATTATTATTAATTTCTTAAACTAGAAACCTGCCTTGTTTTGGTCCTTGATTCACAACATCCTGGACGCTCCTAAAAATACATCGCCAGCACTAACGCAGATTTGAGCAATAACATCATTGGAACTTCCGGTCGTCTCTGGTTTACGGGCTCTTAGAGGGTATATATAATGGACATTAAACCATAAGAAGTTGGGAATTATATTAAACGTAATGGATATAAATTTTAAATTATATTAAACGATAACGTGGTCAAGAGCTAGCAAAATGTAATGTCCAATGCATGACACCAAGAATAAATGATTTCGTTTATAAATGTTTTTTGTGCAGCAAATTAAGTGTTCAACATAGCATATTATTTTTATGCATATTTATAGGCCACTTGTTGACAATTCATTTTGCGAATTATTTGTCGATAATTCTTTTATTAATATTTTAAGTCGATTGAATTTAATTTCGAATATCAAAAGATTTTGAGCAATAACATCAACGGAACTTCCGGTCGTCTCTGGTTAATGGGCTCTCAGAGGGTATATACAATGGAAATTAAACCATATCAAGTTGGGAATTATTTTAAAATTAAATGATATAAGTTTTAAATCATAAAAAACGATAACGTGACCTAGAACTAGCAAAATGTAATGTCCAATGCATGCACCAAGAATAAATGAATTCTATCTCCAAAATGTAGTTTAGTTATTAGATGGAAGTTATTCATAAATATTCAATATGATAAATGTTTTTATGCGGCAAATTAAGTGTTTAAGATAGCATATTTATCGTCCATTTGTTGACAATTCATATTACGAATTATTTATCGATAATTCTTTGATTAATATTTAATGTCGATTGAATTTAATTTTGATTATTAAAAAAAACGGATGTACTTCTTTTAAAATTATTATTAATTTCTTAAACTACGAAACAGCCTTGTGTTGGACCTTGATTCGCAACATCCTAGACGCTCCCACGAATACATCGCCAGCAACAACGCAGATTTAAGCAATAGCATCCACGGAACTTCCGGTCGTCTCTGGTTTATGGACTGGATATAAGTTTTAAATTATAATAAACGATAAAGTGGCAAAGAGCTTGCAAAATGTAATGTCCAATGCATGACACCAAGAATAAATTAATTCTATCTCGAAAATGTAGTTTAGTTATTAGATGAAAGTTATCCATAAATATTCAATATGATAAATGTTTTTATGCGGCAAATTAAGTGTTTAACATAGCATATTTATCGTCCATTTGTTGACAATTCATATTGCGAATTATTTGTCGATAATTCTTTGATTAATATTTTAAGTCGTTTGAATTTAATTTCGAATATCAAAAGATTTTGAGCAACAACATCAACGGAACTTCCGGTCGTCTCTGGTTAATGGGCTCTCAGAGGGTATATACAATGGAAATTAAACCATAGTAAGTTGGGAATTATATTAAAATTAATGGATATAAGTGTTAAATCAAAATAAACGATAACGTGACCAAGAGCTAGCAAAATGTAATGTCGTAATGTCCAATGCATGACACCAGAAATAAATGAATTCTATCTCGAAAATGTAGTTTAATTATTAGATGAAAGTTATCCATAAATATTCAA
The DNA here is from genome assembly GCF_016746245.2 of Drosophila santomea. NCBI lineage: Eukaryota > Metazoa > Arthropoda > Insecta > Diptera > Drosophilidae > Drosophila > Drosophila santomea. The sequence goes on from NW_025318947.1 coordinate 132,059, forward strand.
TATGATAAATGTTTTTATGCAGCAAGTTATTTGTTCAACATAGCATATTATTTTATGCATATTTATCGGCCATTTGTTGACAATCATTTTGCGAATTATTTGTCGATAATTCTTTTATTAATATTCAATGTCGATTGAATTTTATTTGATTATCAAAAAAACGGATGTTATTATTTTAAAATTATAATTAATTTCTTAAACTACGAACCTGCCTTGTTTTGGTCCTTGATTCACTACATCCTGGACTCTCCTAAAAATGCATCGCCAGCACCAACGCAGATTTAAGCAATAACATCCACGGAACTTCCGGTCGTGTTTGGTTTATGGGCTCTCAGAGGTATATAAATTAATAAGTCTTTATGTTAGTTTTATTATTACTTATTATTCTACTCCCCCGTTAGGGTGAGAGATTAATATTCGATTGTTACAGTAAGTACAGACCGTAAGCTCTGGAGTACAATTATTTACTGAACTTAAGTTTACAATCTAATGCAACTCCAGGCCTCTGGTTAGTTGCAGCGCTGCCGGCAGAGGGCCAGGTCAGCACTTCTGTATCCGGCCGATTACTCGCTCCGCGAATATTTGGCTCAGACTCCGGGCAATTGCGCAAGTGCGGGATCAGCGGTCTTTTCAATGCGCGTGCATGCCACCGGATATGGCCCGCAACTCGGCAGTTTCATTCCGTGAAAACTGCTGGTGTTAACTCTTCCCTCCTTTAAGAGGTCGCCGTCTCGGGGACCCGCTGGCTCTGCACCAGTGCTGGCTCCTGGCTCGGCGTGGCTTCTGGCCCGTAAGAGGTGGTAGCCAATCCCAATGGTACAGCACAATAGGAGGGCAGCAAGTAAGGCGAAGGAGTTGCTGAGGAGGGACCCCATGGTAAGTTTTTCTCTAAGGGCCCCAATGTGGTGGAGGTTCCTCAGACTCAGCTCGTGGAGGAGTGGAAGGCTTAATCAGTTCTGATGAGCCGTGACGTTTACAACAGCCATGGCCGACACAGCCGGTTTCTTTTTTGAATTTCCCAGCTGATTGATGAACCAAGTACCATTCAGAGCTACCTTGCTGGAGTAGGTTACTAGGTAGGTGCCGGATATCCTTTGCTCTCGTCCTTGGTCGTCGGTTATGGTTACATTGGCGTCGTTCACAATGAGAGTGCCGTGATCAACAATCGTCACTGGATCCAGGTGACCCGGGAGTGTGGAGCAGTGTGCAACAGCCCCGGAAACTATCTGCTGGGCGCAGGTGCCATTTTGAAGTTCCCTGCAGAAGGGAACTTCCCTGCCCGATGTTGAGGTTTCGAGCTTTGCATTCTGCCACTAAGTTTCCGTCTTCGAAGTTTAAGATCTTGTTGCTGCGCTGGACCGGAAAGACAGTAATTTTCTTACATATGACCTTAGGGCTAGGAAATTTAATTAAAAAATGTAAAATTTCAAAATTTTGAAAAACGCTTACACTAGATACTTCTAATAATTCTATTAAGCTAACGTCAATAAGCTGTCTGTCCCTAAATTCGCCAATATCGGTTTCGTCCAAAATTGCCGGACTTACAATGTTTAATTTTGCCAGGGTTAAGCCCATAAGAATATTCTCTAAATCTGTGATAACAATTCTATTTTTTGCCAAAATGATTTCCAGGAGGTGGGTTTCTCTATTTGTTTCAGTTTTTTGAATTTGGTTTAATGAATTAGCGAGTTCGTTCAAGCGTGTCTGAAATTTGATATTCAATTCCGTTTGACCCTCTTCGGTTCTTTCTAACTGTTCCTGATTGAATTTAATTTTTTCCCAGTCATTGAAGTCGGGGGTGCCGGCGATGACCTTTAGTGCCGTCCCGATCAAATTTAGACTCCTAGCAGCCCTATGGTGGAATCTTAAGGTGGCTACTAATTTGCGAATGTGTGTCAAGTCCGTCATTATTACTGGAGTCCTGTGGTCGTCTGTAAATGTCTTTGTCATCGTCTCCGTCCTGTCGGCGTAGTCTTCGTACGTTGTCATGTTCGTCGAGTGTTGTAAGTATCCGTACGATTCCCAGATGACAATTTCGTTGTCTTCTATTGGGATGTAGTCCGCGTTCGTATAGACGTTAAGTCTTACCGTCTCGTCTGTCCATACCGTCGTTAGTATAATGATTATAATGTAATATCGTAACCTAAAAAAATATAAAAAGATAGGAAACGGGGTCAAGGATCTTGCGAAGATGTTTATCGTAGATTGTCTTTGTGGACCACTCTCCCCTTTATTAAGACCGTGGTCCCCAGGTCTGCCTCTATGGTTTCCTCCGAACATAGCGGACAAAATTTGTTCCCTAGGCGTTTGTTTGTTTTTAAGAACACCTTTTCACCAACTTGATAGTCCTTATAGGTCCTATCTTTATTCACCTGGTCAAGGGTCTTTTCCTGGGCCCGCTTAATTTTTTTGCTAATTATCCCTTCGAATTCTTTAGACTTCGAGTGGATAATTGCAATCGGTTTTTCGTTAGTAACCGAGTGAATTGAATTGTTGTATCTGTTAGTTGCTAGCAGAATCAATTCGGTCGTATCGTTCAGGTTGGTTTCGAGCTTCAAGCATCTGGCAATTTCTGCCAGGGTACTATGAAACCTCTCTACTTGACCGTTTGAGGTGCTATGTAGAGGCGGGGCGTTGGAAATGGTTATATTAAAGTGGTTTAGCAGGATCGTTTTGATGGTTTCAGAATTCAACGATCTTTCATTATCGCAGTAAATTGTTTTTATCTTCGGGAAGAAATTTACTATGTGCAATAACGGGGACTTTACGTCCACAATAGCCCTCGATGCGATGGCTTGCACTGTGGCGAATTTTGAAAATTTATCAATGCAGGTGAGAAACAGGGTTCCGTCCGTTGAAAAAATGTCAACGTGGAGGATTTCCCCCACAAAGGAGGGTATCGGTGTTTTCGCTACCTCTTGCTTGCATGGGTGACGTTTGTATTTCGCCATTGCACAGGTCTTGCAATTTGAAGTTGCTTCTGTAGCTAGCCGAAGCATCTTAGGGAAAAAGTAGTCCCTCAAGATTTGCTTTACGTTTTCCTGTGCGGCTCGGTGGGCCCTGTTATGTTCCGTTATAACGATTTCCCGTTGTTCGGTTGCATCGGTAATGTCTTGGACAAAGCTCTTCGTGTGTTTGAAAGAAGTGCTTGGCAACAGTTCACTAGTCGGTGTTGAATAAATGCCAAGATCGGTAAGGAGCAATATATTGCGTTCACTACCTCGGCATTTACTACTTTTTGTAGAGCATTAAGAAGATTTTCCCGGTTAGGGATTCTTATTATGTGCCTCACCTTGCTTTTAAACAAGATGAATGTGTCCACCGAGAAGCTGTTTCCTTCTTTTCCTTCTATTTGGTTCTTTAAACAGTTTACCGGGTTTTCTGTTGTGTCTATGGTGTAAGTCAGCGATTGTTCGCTGTGAATGGTTGCTACGTCTATGCTATGTTTTGGCGAGACAAAGCGTCTGCCACAAGATTTTCTTTCCCCGGTTTGTAGACCAATTTAGCACCATGGTCTTCGATAAACCCTTTCCAGCGCTTCAATTTCGCGTTAGGGTTTTTGTCTGAAACGGCAAAGGTAAGTGGCTGGTGATCGGTAAAGATCTGCAAGCCTTTTACACCGTATAGGTAATTGCGGAGGTTTTTTAGCGCCCAAACTATGGCGAGGAGCTCTCGCTCATTGGTTGCATAGTTTTTCTCGTTTCTCCGTTGTTAAATCGAATGGTCTCTTGAAGTCTGGGTATGAAAGTAAAACGTCCTCTGATGCCAAGATTTCTCTCAACCTGTCGAACGCTTCTTTCTGTTCCTTAGTCATATCAATATCAATCTTTCTTGACTGATATTTGCTTGCATTTCCGTTTTCGCCTTTTAGGATGCTCGTTAAAGGCCTTGCGATTTTCGCAAAGTCTTTTTTAAAGCACCTATAGTAGCTTGCTAGGCCCAGAAATGATCTGAGCTCGAAAAGCGTTTTTGGTAGGGGGAATTGTTTTATGGCCTTTACCTTTTCAGGTGAAGTTCGCAATCCCCCTTGCGACACAATAAACCCCAAGTACTCAACGCTCTTTTTAAAGAACTTTGACTTTTCTTGAGGTACTCTCATGCCTGCTTCTAAGAGTTTTGTTAAAACCCAATCCACGTCTTTAACGTGTTCTTCTTTTGTTTTTGAGAAGATTATGACTTCATCGACGTTAACGTAGCATATTTTCGAGATTCCGTTCCGTAGGACATCGTCGATGGCCCTTTGGAAAATGCTTGGGGCGTTTTTAAGCCCAAATGGCAATCTACAGAACTCGTATTTGCCGTTGTTTATAGAGAATGCTGTTTTTTCCCTATCTTTTTCTGCCAGCTCTATTTGGTGAAAGCCTGACTTAAGGTCGAGGGTCGTAAAAAATTTAGACTCGCCCATGTTTGACAGTATTGTCGGAATTGTCGGTATAGAGTACTTATCGTCGACTGTCCTCTGATTTAGTTTCCTAAAATAGATAACTAGTCGCTTCTTTTTTACTCCATTTAGATCTGTCCCTTTTTTATCTACAACCCAAGTCGGGTTGTTGTATTGAGATTTGGATGGCCTTATCACGCCGTCCGCAAGAAGTTGTTAACCTCTGCATTGACGAATTCGGTCACACCCATGGGATGCGGGTATGATTTAGAATATACCGGCTGCCCGTCAGTTTGTATCGTGGCGATCGTGTTTATATTAAATGGTAGGGCTTCGTCTGGGTCAGCGAAGGCCCTATGATTTTTAAGAATCATCCTATTGAATGAGTTCTTAATTGCAGGAGATACGTCTTCATCATTAATTTTGATGAAGTTAACGTTTTCTGCTCTAGTGAACTAGATCTTTTCAGCTCCGTTACTAGTATTTATTATATTTCCAGTAAAATCGAGTTTCGCATTGACTTGTTTAAGCAAGTCGAGCCCGATAATGCCTTCAAATTCCTTAAGACTGTTTAAAATATAAAAGGGTGTTTTTACGTTAAACACCGAAACGAAACATTTTTTTTCGATTTTTGTAAAGCCATGAATCGACCTTACCGTGAAAGGTTTTTCCGCTGCCACGACGCCTTTTAGCCCCGGGAGTGGAGAAATATAGTTTTTGGATGTGCCGGTATCGAGTAATAATTATACCCGTTACTCGTAGAGTAAAAGGGTATACTAGATTCGTTGAAAAGTATGTAACAGGCAGAAGGAAGCGTTTCCGACCATATAAAGTATATATATTCTTGATCAGGATCAATAGCCGAGTCGATTTGGCCATGTCCGTCTGTCCGTCCGTCTGTCCGTCTGTCCGTCTGTCCGTCTGTCTGTCCGTATGAACGTCGAGATCTCAGGAACTACAAAAGCTAGTAAGTTGAGATTAAGCATACAGACTCCAGGGACATAGACGCAGCGCAAGTTTGTCGAATCGTGCTGCCACGCCCACTCTAACGCCCACAAACCGCCCAAATCTGTTACGCCCACACTTTTGAAAAATGTTTTGATATTTTTTCATTTTTGTATTAGTCTTGTAAATTTCTATCGATTTGCAAAAAAACTTTTTGCCACGCCCACTCTAACGCCCACAAACCGCCCAAATCTGCCACGCCCACACTTTTGAAAAATGTTTTGATATTTTTTCATTTTTGTATTGGTCTTGTAAATTTCTATCTATTTGCCAAAAAACTTTTTGCCACGCCCACTCTTACGCCCACAAACCGCCAAAAACTGTCAGTGTTAAAGACTCTCCTTTGCACTTCCACTAGCTGAGTAACGGGTATCAGATAGTCGGGGAACTCGACTATAGCGTTCTCTCTTGTTTTATTTCTTTTCCTGCTACCGTACGTGTTATGTAGGGAAGCATGGACTTTACCCTAAAAAATTGCAGGAGTCTTCTGCATCCAGCTCATCCTCTATTTCGGTGGCGTTTGTTTGGGCAAGGGAGTCGTAATCTTCTTCGTCGGAGTTTTCTTCCGTCAAAAAATTGATTTTCTGTGGAGACCGTGTCGACTGCCCTCTTTGCCACTTTGTTTCTTTTTATACCCGTTACTCGTAGAGTAAAAGGGTATACTAGATTCGTTGAAAAGTATGTAACAGGCAGAAGGAAGCGTTTCCGACCATATAAAGTATATATATTTGTGATCAGGATCAATAGCCGAGTCGATCTGGCCATGTCCGTCTGTCCGTCCGTCTGTCCGTCTGTCCGTCCGTATGAACGTCGAGATCTCAGGAACTACAAAAGCTAGTAAGTTGAGATTAAGCATACAGACTCCAGAGACATAGAAGCAGCGCAAGTTTATCGATTCATTTTGCCACGCCCACTCTAACGCCCACAAACCGCCCAAAACTGCCACGCCCACACTTTTGAAAAATGTTTTGAAATTTTTTCATTTTTGTATTAGTCTTGTAATTTTCTATCGATTTACCAAAAAACTTTTTGCCACGCCCACTCTAACGCCCTCAAACCGCCCAAAGCTGCTACGCCCACACTTTTGAAAAATGTTTTGATATTTTTTCATTTTTATATTGGTCTTGTAAATTTCTATCGATTTGCCAAAAAACTTTCTGCCACGCCCACTATAACGCCTAAAAACCGCCAAAAATTGTGTTTAAGACTCTCCTTCTCCCTTCCACTAGCTGAGTAACGGGTATCAGATAGTCGGGGAACTCGACTATAGCGTTCTCTCTTGTTTTATTTGCAATTAATTTCTCTTATTATTTTTTCTGAATATTTGTAAATTATTTTCATCAAGTATTAGACACTCAAAAGTCAAGTTCTTATTTATTTTTTGTATGATATTCTTTTGTTCGGTGAGTTTTTGGACAAAAAGCTTACTCACATGTTCCTTTGTAAATTTAATTTCGAAATTTGCATTTGCCGACGGCTTTTTTCTGTTGGTACTGCTTCTGCCGCTGTCGCTGCTGCTGCCGCCGCTGCCTCTGCCGCCGCCGCTACCGCTGCCGTCACTGCCGCTACCGTCGCTGCCGCCGCTATCGCCGCCGCCGCTGTCGTTGCTGCCGTTGTCGCTGCTGCCGCTATTGCAGCCGTTGCTGCTGCCGTTGTAGGGCGAGGGGAAGTTTCTCCCCTTTTGGTTTTGTGCTTGGTTTCAGTTTTCTTTATTTTTTCCCACTGGAAGTTCTTTTGCTTATTTATTTCGATTTTGTATTTTATTTATTTGGAATTTTTTGGTTTTGTGTTTGGTTTCAGTTTTCATTAATTTTTCTCGCTGGAAGTTCTTTTGCTTATTTATTTCGTTTTGTATTTTATTTATTTTGAATTTTCTCGCTTTGTTGAAAGCCGGTAATTTTTATGGCGTTTCACTTTGCCACCTTTATTTTCTTCGATTAAATTTTTCTCACTTGCTAGAAGTTGAGAATGTTGTTTCACTTAATCAATTTTATTTTCTTGATTAATTTTTCCTGCTTTGTTAAAAGCTAAGAATGAATATTACACTGCACCAATTACTTTTCAGTGATATTTTTCTTGCCTTGTAAAGGCTAAGAAAAAATTTAGGATTTCACTTGCACCAGTTTTGGTTCCGCGCGAGACTACTTTGTCTTTTACTTTGCTATTTTTCGTGGGTTTGAACACGTTGGGCGACCATTAATAAGTCTTTATGTTAGTTTTATTATTACTTATTATTCTACTCCCCCGTTAGGGTGAGAGAAATATTCGATTGTTACAATAAGTACAGAGCGTAAGCTCTGGAGTACAATTATTTACTGAACTTAAGTTTACAATCTAATGCAACTCCAGGCCTCTGGTTAGTTGCAGCGCTGCCGGCAGAGGGCCAGGTCAGCACTTCTGTATCCGGCCGATCACTCGCTCCGCGAATGTTTGGCTCGGACTCCGGGCAATTGCGCAAGTGCGGGATCAGCGGTCTTTTCAATGCGCGTGCAGGCCACCGGATATGGCCCGCAACTCGGCAGTTTCACTCCGTGAAAACTGCTGGTGTTAACTTATATAATGGAAATTAAACCATAGCAAGTTGGAAATTATATTAAAATTAATGGATATAAGTTTTAAATCATAATAAACGATAACGTGACCAAGAGCTAGCAGAATAAATCATTTCTATCTGAAAAGGTAGTTTAGTTATTAAATAAGCAAATTAAGTGTGCAACATAGCATTTTGTTTTTATGCATATTTATCGGCCATTTGTTGACAATTCATATTGCGAATTATTTGTCGATAATTCTTTGATTAATATTTAATTTCGATTGAACTTAATTTTGTTTATCAAAAGAACGGATGTACTTATTTAAAACATATTATTAATTTCTGAAACTACGAACCTGCCTTGTTTTGGTCCTTGGTTCACAATAGTTTAGTTATTAGATGGAAGTTAACCATAAATATTCAATATGATAAATGTTTTTATGCAGCAAATTAAGTGTTCAACATAGCATATTATTTTCACGCATAGTTATCGGCCATTTGTTGACAATTCATTTTGCGAATTATTTATCGATAATTCTTTGATTAATATTTAATGTCGATTGAATTTAATTTCATTATCAAAAAAACGGATGTACTTATTTTAAAATTATTATTAATTTCTTAAACTAGGAACCTGCTTTGTTTTGGTCCTTGATGCACAACATCCTGGACGCTCCTAAAAATACATCGCCAGCACCGATGCAGATTTAAGCAATAACATCCACGGAACTTCCGGTCGTCGCTGGTTTTTGGGCTCTCAGAGTGAATATATAATGGAAATTAAACCATAACAAGTTGGGAATTATATTAAACGTAATGGATATACATTTTAAATTATATTAAACGATAACGTGGTCAAAAGCTAGCAAAATGTAATGTCCAATGCATGACACCAAGAATAAATGATTTCGTTTATAAATGTTTTTTGTGCAGCAAATTAAGTGTTTAACATAGCATATTATTTTTATGCATATTTATCGGCCATTTGTTGACAATTCATTTTGCGAATTATTTGTCGATAATTCTTTGATTAATATTTAATATCGATTGAATTTAATTTCGAATATCAAAAAAACGGATGCAATTATTTTAAAATTATTATTAATTTTTTAAACTAGAAACCTGCCTTGTTTTGGTCCTTGATTCACAACATCCTGGACGCTCCTAAAAATGCATCGCCAACACCAACGCAGATTTAAGTAATAATATCCACGAAACTTCCGGTCGTCTCTGGTTTATGGGCTCTCAGAGGGTATATATAATGGAAATTATACCATAACAAGTTGGGAATTATATTAAACGTAATGGATATAAATTTTAAATTATATTAAACGATAACGTGATCAAGAGCTAGCAAAATGTAATGCCCAATGCATGACACCAAGAATAAATGATTTCGTTTATAAATGTTTTTTTGTGCAGCAAATTAAGTGTTCAACATAGCATATTATTTTTATGCATATTTATCGGCCACTTGTTGACAATTCATTTTGCGAATTATTTGTCGATAATTCTTTGATTTATATTTAATATCGATTGAATTTAATTTCGAATATCAAAAAAACGGACGCAATTATTTTAAAATTATTATTAATTTCTTAAACTACAAACCTGCCTTGTTTTGGTCCTTGATTCACAACATCCTGGACGCTCCTAAAAATACATAGCCAGCACTAACGCAGATTTGAGCAATAACATCATCGGAACTTCCGGTCGTCTCTGGTTTACGGGCTCTTAGAGGGTATATATAATGGACATTAAACCATAAGAAGTTGGGAATTATATTAAACGTAATGGATATTAATTTTAAATTATATTAAACGATAACGTGGTCAAGAGCTAGCAAAATGTAATGTCCAATGCATGACACCAAGAATAAGTGAATTCGTTTATAAATGTTTTTTATGCAGCAAATTAAGTGTTTAACATAGCATATTATTTTTATGCATATTTATCGGCCATTTGTTGACAATTCATTTTGCGAATTATTTGTCGATAATTCTTTGATTAATATTTAATGTCGATTGAATTTTATTTGATTATCAAAAAAACGGATGTTCTTATTTTAAAATTATTATTAATTTCTTAAACTACAAACCTGCCTTGTTTTGGTCCTTGATTCACAACATCCTGGACGCTCCTAAAAATACATAGCCAGCACTAACGCAGATTTGAGCAATAACATCATCGGAACTTCCGGTCGTCTCTGGTTTACGGGCTCTTAGAGGGTATATATAATGGACATTAAACCATAAGAAGTTGGGAATTATATTAAACGTAATGGATATTAATTTTAAATTATATTAAACGATAACGTGGTCAAGAGCTAGCAAAATGTAATGCCCAATGCATGACACCAAGAATAAATGATTTCGTTTATAAATGTTTTTTTGTGCAGCAAATTAAGTGTTCAACATAGCATATTATTTTTATGCATATTTATCGGCCATTTGTTGACAATTCATTTTGCGAATTATTTGTCGATAATTCTTTGATTTATATTTAATATCGATAGAATTTAATTTCGAATATCAAAAAAACGGACGCAATTATTTTAAAATTATTATTAATTTTTTACACTGCGAACCTGCCTTGTTTTGGTCCTTGATTCACAACATCCTGGACGCTCCTAAAAATGCATAGCCAGCACTAACGCAGATTTGAGCAATAACATCATCGGAACTTCCGGTCGTCTCTGGTTTACGGGCTCTTAGAGGGTATATATAATGGACATTAAACCATAAGAAGTTGGGAATTATATTAAACGTAATGGATATAAATTTTAAATTATATTAAACGATAACGTGGTCAAGAGCTAGCAAAATGTAATGTCCAATCCATGACACCAAGAATAAGTGAATTCGTTTATAAATGTTTTTTATGCAGCAAATTAAGTGCTTAACATAGCATATTATTTTTATGCATATTTATCGGCCATTTGTTGACAATTCATTTTGCGAATTATTTGTCGATAATTCGTTGAATAATATTTAATGTCGATTGAATTTAATTTTGATTATCTAAAATACGGATGTACTTATTTTAAAATTATTATTAATTTCTTAAACTACGAACCTGCCTTGTTTTGGTCCTTGTTTCACAACATCCTGGACGCTCCTAAGAATACATCGCCAGCATCAACGGAGATTTAAGCAATAAAATCCATGGAACTTCCGGTCGTCTCTGGTTTATGGGCTCTCAGAGGGTATATATAATGGAAATTATACCATAACAAGTTGGGAATTATATTAAACGTAATGGATATAAGTTTTAAATTATAATAAACAATAACGTGACCAAGAGCTAGCAAAATGTAATGTCCAATGCATGACACCAAGAATAAATTAATTCTATCTCGAAAATGTAGTTTAGTTATTAGATGAAAGTTATCCATAAATATTCAATACGATAAATGTTTTTATGCAGCAAATTAAGTGTTCAACATATGCATATTTATCGGCCATTTGTTGACAATTCATATTGCGAATTATTTATCGATAATTCTTTGATTAATATTTAATGTCGATTGAATTTAATTTCGATTATCAAAAATACGGATGTACCTATTTTATTATTATAAAATTATTATTAATTTTTTACACTGCGAACTTGCCTTGTTTTGGTCCTTGATTCACAACATCCTGGACGCTCCTAAAACTGCATCGACAGCACCAACGCAGATTTAAGCAATAACATCCACAGAACTTCCGGTCTTCTCTGGTTTATTGGCTCTCAGAAGGTATATATAATAAACTTTTTTGGTGATAGATTTAATGAAAAAAATATATATTTTCCTTTTTTATGATCTTTATTTGAATAAGTTTCACCAGAGGTCAGTTAAGAACTAATTTACAAAGGTATTCTTTCGGCCCAGCAAACCATTTACAGAGGATTAACATAAGCCTTTTAAGTTCTACTTAGCTTTATATGTCAAGCTTAACAGATCATTAAGCTCGTTACCGTTAAGCGGTTCGTATCTTGGGGGAATGTTATTTATGAGGCTTTTGGAGAGTGAAGCTTTCCAAAAGATCGGCTTTAGCTTTTTTATATGAAGAGTGAATATGTCGTATGAAGAAATGAATATGTCACTCCCCCACCATTTAGATATTAGCTTGTCCTCAAGCGATTATTTCTGGATATAAGTGTGATACTGGATTTGCAATTTCAGCTATTTCTGTTTTTGTCTCTGTTTCTTTTTCGATATTTTTGTTAGTGGTTTTACTTGGTTTTAGTAAGAGATAATAATTTTGTAAGGCGCTGTTTTACATTTCATATAAAAGTAAAATATGTAAATTAAAACTAAAACAGATATGAAGATTATTAGTATGTTTCTGTAAATTTTGTTACTCTTATTGTTTAACAAAATCATTTCCTTTATTTCTATGTGTGACATTGGTTCGATTTTTGTTACATTGTGTTCAGTAAATATTACATTTGTGTATTGTTGAATACTATTAGATATTGTAATTTGTTTTAATTCTGCTGTGCAGTTGGATATTTTTAAAGGTTTATTATTTTCAATATAAATCTCTTGACCGTTACAATTGTGATAAAGTTTTTCTCTGGTCATATTCCAGGTTATAAGTATATTTGGTTTAATGTATTGAATATAGGATTGTTTACGATATTTTTGAAAAGTACAAGTTGGTGTTTCGTGTTTTATTATGTTAGCTATGCAATGGTCTGTGACAATATTCTTTGTTAGTGTATTTAGAACGCAGTTGTTATGTGAGTAGAATTTGCCTTCAATATTTTCCTTAATAATTTGGCCATTATTGTCGGGGTAAGGTGCAATGATGAAAGTTGGTCGTTCAATTGAATTCATAGGAATGTGGGACATTAGGAATATTTCATTAGTAGGTACGTTATACCAAGCGAAAGTTTTTATGTTTATCAGATTTTTGTAATTAATGTTGCCAATATTTTCATGTTTTAGTAGTTTAGGATTAAATATTCCTAGTCGTGTTAGTTGTGAACCCATTTCAATGTCTTCGATATATTCGGTAAAATGTTCAATATTAAATATTAATAGATTCAATTTTTGTTCCTTTTTCAAAGAATTGGACTGGTTGTTAATTATTTCTATGCCATTATTGAGACTGTCAATAACGTGGTTTAGAGTGCTGACATGTACTGTGTCTTGTGATAGAGTCGAAATTTGTTGTTCAATATGTTGTCTGTCGTCTTCGTCTAGTGTGCCAAAAAGATATCTTAATGTGGAACCTACAAAGTTAGCCAGTCCTCGTTTGTTTCGTTTTGAGATGCGTATGCCATTTATTTCTCTTTCCATTTTCTCGGTTAAATATTTAATTTTTGTGACCTTTTTAAATTCTTGACATTGTTTAATTATACTATTAAATGTTTCTTCAACTTCTGTAATATTTATGGTGAGACAGTGATGCATAAAGGTGATGGGGATTTGTATTGTTCCAGATTCAAACAAGATAAATCCTTGATTGTTTTCTATTGGGTTGATTTCGATTGTTCCTGCTGTAGTTTGTGTCGCAATACGTTATTATGTTATATAAGTTATTATGGTGATTATGAGTCCGATGATTGGGAGGTGTCGGTTTGCTGCAAGTATTTGCTGTCATTAACTTTCTTTTTCTTTTTAAATTTGCTTTTATAATGAATAACATTTTGACCTCTATTATTTTCGTTATAATGTTTTTCGTCTAATTGTTCTATTCTGCCTGTTTTTCTAAAGGGATTCTTTGATTTTGCGCGTGTTAAGGGTGCTTGTCTAAATTTTGTGTCGATTTCGAAATCCTGTCGTTTTTTGTTAAGATTTTGATTTTCATTTCTTTAATCATCTGGGTATCATAAGTAGGTGTGTCTGCGTAAAGAAGGATGTTAGCCGGTATCTGTCCGGTTGTGTTATGTTTAGTCTTGTGGTTGTATATGTATAAAATTGTTTCCATTCGTGTTTCTTTATTTTCTCTATTGTTTTCAGTATTGATAATTCTGATTTTTTCATTTATGGTTTTATGAAGGCGTTCTATGTCTGCTATTCCTGTTTTACTTGTGGTAATATCTATTTGTATGTCTTCGTTGTTTAGCCAAGTTTTTAAAGAAGTGCTTATAAACGCGGAGTCCTTGTCTGCTTTAATTTTCTGTGGTTTCCCATGTCGTTAAAAATTCTAGTAAGGGCTCGTTTTGCCTCTAACCAATCTCTACTGTTTGTTTTAATAAGTGACGCAAATTTTGAATAAACGTCTATACAAGATATATACTGTTCGTTGTCAATAGCATAAAAGTCAATAACATAAATTTCGCGTGGGTTATTGTCTCTGGAGTTATTTCGAAAACTAGTTTTGTTGGTCTATGTTCTGTCTTTGCAAGGTTACAGACTTCACAATCATTGATAATGTTTTGAATTAGTTTATTATAATCTGGAAAATAGTGAGTTTCTTTAAATAATCGTATCATTTTTTCAATACCAGGGTGTAACAATTTAGAATGTTGAGTAATAATGAATTCTTTAAATTCAGTATAAGATTTTATGTCTTTTAACATTATGATACTTTTCAGAATTTTCACGTTACTATGTGGGTTAATGGTTTCTCGATATGCTTTTTGAAAAACTAAAAAGTCTTTATCGTTCTCCAGGTAAATAACACTGCTATTATTTAAGAAGTATTTAATAAGGATATATTTTGTCTTTGTCAGGGTCATATCAGTGTATTTGATGGTCAGTTTTATTTTGGAAAAGTATATTTCGTTGTCTCTACTTGGTCTACGCTATCTTTTATAAATTCAATTTGTCTTGCAAAATAGTTTATGGGCTTTTCTGTAATTTCAATGTAGGTTTCGTTGCTTTCTAATGAACTGTGTTTTCTTTCTGCTGTTGAAATATTTTCTTCTTCGCCTACCATGTTTTCTTCAATTTTGACGCGAGATAAAGCGTCTGCTACATGATTAAGTTTACCATCTAAATATTTGATTTTGAAATTATATTCGCTAAGTCTAATTCGCCAACGTTGTAGTTTTATGTTAGGCTCTTTAATATTATTTAGCCAAACAAGGGGTTTGTGATCGCTCAAAATCTCAAAGGGGACTCCATATAAATATGGGCGGAAATATTTGGTTGCCCAAACGATTGCTATAATTTTGTTCATGATCATTTAATGTTCTACTTGCAAAGCTTATTGGCTTATTGTCTTGTGATAACACGGCTCCTATGGCGAAATTGCTAGCGTCAGTAGTGACTTGAAATGTTTTTGTGAAATCAGGGCAAATCAAAATTGGGTCGTTCATTATGAGTGTTTTCAATTTTTCAAATGATTTATTGTATTCTTCGTTTCTTGTGTCTATTTTAGCTCCTTTTTTTAGAAATATTGTCAGAGGTTTTGCAATCTTTGCAAAGTCTGGAATGAACTTACGGTAGTATCCGCATAAGCCTAAGGAAGATTTGATTTCTTTTGGCGTCTTTGGGAGAGGAAATTTTTCGATTGCCTTAACAACTTTCTCTTTATTAGGTCGTATGCCTTCTGGACTTATTATATGACCTAAGAAATTTGTTTGCTTTTTTAAAAATTCGCATTTGTCCAATTGGAGTTTAAGATAAGTTTCTCAAAAACCTTCCTCAGTGAGTCTAGGTGTTCGTTCAGAGATGTTGAATAGATGATCACATCATCTAAATAAACAAGGCAATGCTTATTTATGAGGTCTTTTAGGACGTAATTCATGCATCGTTGGAAGGTTGCAGGAGCATTTTTTAAGCCAAATGGCATGCGAGTGTACTCATAGTGACCGTGTTTGGTCGAAAACGCCGTTTTTGGTATAGACTTAGGGTCCATTTCGATTTGATGAAAGCCTTTTGCTAAGTCAATTGTAGTAAAATACTGTCATTTTCCTAATTTGCCTAGTATTTCGTCCATGTTAGGAATCGGAAATTTATCATTTATTGTTATTTCATTTAGATTTCGATAGTCCACGACCAACCTGAATTTCGGTTTGCCAGAGGCATCCATCTTTTTGGGGACAATCCATAATGGACTGCAATAAGGGGAGTCGCTTTCGCGTATAATGCCTTGTTTTAACATTTCCTCAATTTGCTTATTTACTTCTGCTTCGTAGGAAAACGGCTACGAGTATGGTCTGTAAACTGGGTTTTCATGAGAGGTTTTTATATCGTGACGTATTATACTTGTAAATGTAAAGTTTTCATTTTTGGAATATTGAATGTCATTGAACTCTTTTAATAAATTTGTAAGTCTGTATTTTTCCTCACTATTTAAATGTTCTAGTCTGTATGTGTGTTCTGAGTCTATGTTGTTGTCCATGGCATAGTTTATTTCTGATGTAAAGTTGTTTTCTTGTAAGAGTGCATTAAAGTTTTCCCAAGAGTTCTCATCGCATGGATCTAATTCTTTGTGAATGAATGTTCTTTCGTTAATTATTGTTTCTTTCCGAGAGTAGTCTATTAAACCGTTATTCTCCATTAGTATTTTTCTTCCTAACAGAATATCATAATAAGGTGAAAATGAATGAATATAGAATTTTTGCGTTTGTTGAAAAAGACCGTTGGCTGGAAGATCTACATATTTATTTAATTTAGAATAGCCTGTCATACTTCGGACAGTTATTTGCTTATCTTTAACTTGAAGATTGAAAAAGTTTGAGCTCATCAAGTTTATCGAAGAGCCAGTATCAACTATGCATCTATATCTGTGGTTATTAAACATGATCTCTATGTATTGGTGGGATCCCAGGCTGGTATTGGAAAATTTTCAGCTTGTTGATATTGCTGATCTGTAAACAATTCTGTCTGAGTATTCTGTAATTGATCTTCGTGGAACTGTTCGTCGTTATTAATGTAGTGTTCAGTTTCGTTATCTAATTCGTGCTGGTGAAAATTTTCATTTGTCTGCATACGCGATTGTTCGCTGCTTTCTCTAAAACGCTTATTTGGCACTCTTGGTTGTTGGGGGGGCTGATAGTAGTTTCGGGTGTCGTTTTGACGGTCCTGAAGTAAGTCTGTTCTGAATCCGTTGTATAAATTTCTGTACTGATTAAGTTGCTGTTGTCTGGTCGGAGGAATTTGTCTAAAAGGGGTTTGATTGTTTACGTTAGTGTTTTGGATCTGTGTGGGATTTAATGGAATAAAGGGGCGAATGAATCGTTGGTTGGGGTGAGTGTTTTTGATTTGATTAATGTTAGTATGTTTATAGGTGTTAGGTGAATTTGAGTTAAGTCTTTGTTGATTATCGAATGTTTTGGAAATTGGGTTTTCGTATAGACCTTCTTGTTGGGCGGATTGTCTTAACTTTTGAACGGTTGAAATGTCATACCTCGCTAAGGTCATGAACAAACTATCAGGGTGTGAGCGTTGACGTCACAGAATAGACGTAAGTTACCCTTAAAAGGTGTGCGATACAGTCTTCCTAGTAGATCCTCCAGGGGCGTCTGAGTCTTGAATTCCGTGATTAGGGCGTCTCTTAAAGTTGTCCATTCGTTGTGCATTCCAAATTGGGTAACCTTTTCCGCATCTCCGACAATTTGAAGTTCGATGGCTCCAAATATAACCGCCTTCTGTCGAGCGTCGTTTGAAGGGTATAAGTTCAACAGGTATTCGATACGTCTGATGAACGAGCTGAGATTCGATGGGTCTCCAGAGAATTTCGGTACTTGGCGTATTTGCCGAAGTAATTGAGTCATATTTTCCGCTGGTAATTCCATTTTAGTTTTATTTATAAGTTAGTTTCTGTTCTTGTTCACAGACTGCTGCAGTATGTCGAGACTTATGCCTTAAGTGAACTGCACGGTTTTAACTTTTTATTGTTTTATACTATAGTAGCGGTCGCACTTTTGATTTTAGTGGGCTACTGTTTTTGTTCACAGACTGCTACAGTATGTCGAGAATTATGTCTTAGTGAACTGCACTGTGCGCCTTTTAATTGTATTACACCTTAGTGGAGGTCTCACTTTACGAAGCGGTCCACAAAATTAGGTCTTTAAATTAACTCCGATCGCACAGGTTCTTGTGCGGATACCGATTTTAGTCACTTTAAACGAACCGAAATCACTTTGTTGCGGCCAATTCGCGGGTACAATCAGAAAAGGTTACTTGGTCGTACAAGTTTCCTCTTTTCACTAGATTGTCAAAGGATAACGAGTTTACTAGGACTTTTTTCAGTATCCTACCGACTGCGCCAATAAACTTTTTTGGTGATAGATTTAATGAAAAAAAATATATATTTTCCTTTTTTATGATCTTTATTTGAATAAGTTTCACCAGAGGTCAGTTAAGAACTAATTTACAAAGGTATTCTTTCGGCCCAGCAAACCTTTTACAGAGGATTAACATAAGCCTTTTAAGTTCTACCTAGCTTTATATGTCAAGCTTAACAGATCATTAAGCTCGTTACCGTTAAGCGGTTCGTATCTTGGGGGAATGTTATTTATGAGGCTTTTGGAGAGTGAAGCTTTCCAAAAGATCGGCTTTAGCTTTTTTATATGAAGAGTGAATATGTCGTATGAAGAAATGAATATGTCACTATATAATGCAAATTAAACCATACAAGTTGGGAATTATATTAAACGTAATGGATATAAATTTTAAATTATAATAAACGATACCGTGGCCAAGAGCTAGCAAAATGTAATGTCCAATGAATGACACCAAGAATATATGATTTCTATCTCCAAAATGTGGTTTAGTTATTAATGAAAGTTATCCATAAATATTCAATATGATAAATGTTTTTATGCAGCAAATTAAGTGTTCAACTAGCATACTGTTTTTATGCATATTTATCGGCCATTTGTTGAGAATTCATTTTGCGAATTATTTGTCGATAATTCTTTGATTAATATTTAATATCGATTGAATTTAATTTCGAATATCAAAAAAACGGACGCAATTATTTAAAAATTATTATTAATTTCTTAAACTAGGAACCTGCCTTGTTTTGGTCCTTGATGCACAACATCCTGGACGATCCTAAAAATACATCGCCTGCAGCGACGCAGATTTAAGCAATAACATCCACGGAACTTCCGGTCGTCTCTGGTTTATGGGCTCTCAGAGGGTATATATAATAGAAATTAAACCATAGCAAGTTGGGAATTATATTAAAATTAATGGATATATGTTTTAAATCATAATAAACGATAATGTGACCAAGAGCTAGCAAAATGTAATCGTCCATTTGTTGACAATTCGTATTGCGAATTATTTGTCGATAATTCTTTGATTAATATTTAATGTCGATTGAATTTTATTTGATTATCAAAAAAACGGATGTTCTTATTTTAAAATTATTATTAATTTCTTAAACTAGGAACCTGCTTTGTTTTGGTCCTTGATGCACAACATCCTGGACGCTCCTAAAAATACATCGCCAGCACTAACGCAGATTTAAGCAATAACATCCACAGAACTTCCGGTCTTCTCTGGTTTATGGGCTCTCGGAAGGTATATATAATGAAAATTAAACCATACAAGTTGGGAATTATATTAAACATAATGGATATAAGTTTTAACTTATAATAAACGATAACGTGGCCAAGAGCTAGCAAAATGTAATGTCCAATGAATGACACCAAGAATATATGATTTCTATCTCCAAAATGTGGTTTAGTTATTAATGAAAGTTATCCATAAATATTCAATATGATAAATGTTTTTATGCAGCAAATTAAGTGTTCAACTAGCATACTGTTTTTATGCATATTTATCGGCCATTTGTTGACAAATCATTTTGCGAATTATTTGTCGATAATTCTTTGATTAATATTTAATGTCGATTGAATTTAATTTGATTATCAAAAAAACGGAAGTACTTATTTTAAAATTATTATTAATTTCTTAAACTAGGAACCTGCTTTATTTTGGTCCTTGATGCACAACATCCTGGACACTCCTAAAAATACATCGCCTGCAGAGACACAGATTTAAGCAATAACATCCACGGAACTTCCGGTCGTCTCTGGTTTATGGGCTCTCAGAGGGTATATATAATGGAAATTAAACCATAGCAAGTTGGGAATTATATTAAAATTAATGGATATATGTTTTAAATCATAATAAACGATAAAGTGGTCAAGAGCTAGCCAAATGTAATGTCCAATGCATGAGACCAAGAATAAATGAATTCGTTTATAAATGTTTTTTATGCAGCAAAATAAGTGCTTAACATAGCATAATATTTTTATGCATATTTATCGAATTATTTGTCGATAATTCTTTGATTAATATTTAATATCGATTGAATTTAATTTCGAATATCAAAAAAACGGACGCAATTATTTTAAAATTATTATTAATTTCTTAAACTAGGAACCTGCTTTGTTTTGGTCCTTGATGCACAACATCCTGGACACTCCTAAAAATACATCGCCTGCAGCGACGCAGATTTAAGTAATAACATCCACGGAAATTCCGGTCGTCGCTGGTTTATGGGCTCTCAGAGGGTATATATAATAGAAATTAAACCATAACAAGTTGGGAATTATTTGTAAACGGAATGGATATAAGTTTTGAATTATAATAAACGATAACGTGTCCAAAAGTTAGAAAGATGTAAGGTCCAATGCATGACACCAAGAATAAATGAATTCTATATACAAAATGTAGTTTAGTTTAAGATGGAAGTCAACAATAAATATTCAACATGATAAATGTTTTTATGCAAATTAAAAATTCAACATAGCATATTAGTTTAATGCATATTTATCGGCCATTAGTTTACAATTTATATTGCGAATTATTTATCGATAATTCCTTGATTAATATTTAATGTCGATTGAATTTAATTTCGATTATCAAAAATACGGATGTACTTATTTTAAAATTATTATTAATTTCTTAAACTAGGAACCTGCTTTGTTTTGGTCCTTGATGCACAACATCCTGGACACTCCTAAAAATACATCGCCTGCAGCGACGCAGATTTAAGTAATAACATCCACGGAACTTCCGGTCGTCGCTGGTTTATGGGCTCTCAGAGGGTATATATAATGGAAATTAAACCATAACAAGTTGGGAATTATTTGTAAACGTAATGGATATAAGTTTTGAATTATAATAAACGATAACGTGTCCAAAAGTTAGAAAGATGTAAGGTCCACTGCATGACACCAAGAATAAATGAATTCTATATACAAAATGTAGTCAACAATAAATATTCAACATGATAAATGTTTTTATGCAAATTAAAAATTCAACATAGCATATTAGTTTAATGCATATTTATCGGCCATTAGTTTACAATTTATATTGCGAATTATTTGTCTATAATTGTTTGATTAATATCTAATGTTGATTGAATTTAATTTTGATTATCAAAAAAAACAGATGTTCTTACTTTAAAAATATTATTGATTTCTTAAAGTACGAACCTGCCTCGTTTTGGTCCTTGGTTTACAACATCATTGACGCTCCTAATAATACATCGCCAGCACCAACGCAGATTTAAGCCATTACATGCATTGAATCCACGGAGCTTTCGGTCCTCTCTAGTTTATGGGCTCTCAAAGGGGACATATAATGAAAATTAAACCATAACAAGTTGGGAATTATTTGTAAACGTAATGGATATAAGTTTTGAATTATAATAAACGATAACGTGTCCAAAAGTTAGAAAGTTGTAAGGTCCAATGCATGACACCAAGAATAAATGAATTCTATATACAAAATCTAGTTTAGTTTTAGATGGAAGTCAACAATAAATATTCAACATGATAAATGTTTTTATGCAAATTAAAAATTCAACATAGCATATTAGTTTAATGCATATTTATCGGCCATTTGTTGACAATTCATATTGCGAATTATTTATCGATAATTCCTTGATTAATATTTAATGTCGATTGAATTTAATTTCGATTATCAAAAATACGGATGTACTTATTTTAAAATTATTATTAATTTCTTAAACTAGGAACCTGCTTTGTTTTGGTCCTTGATGCACAACATCCTGGACACTCCTAAAAATACATCGCCTGCAGCGACGCAGATTTAAGTAATAACATCCACGGAACTTCCGGTCGTCGCTGGTTTATGGGCTCTCAGAGGGTATATATAATGGAAATTAAACCATAACAAGTTGGGAATTATTTGTAAACGTAATGGATATAAGTTTTGAATTATAATAAACGATAACGTGTCCAAAAGTTAGAAAGATGTAAGGTCCACTGCATGACACCAAGAATAAATGAATTCTATATACAAAATGTAGTCAACAATAAATATTCAACATGATAAATGTTTTTATGCAAATTAAAAATTCAACATAGCATATTAGTTTAATGCATATTTATCGGCCATTTGTTTACAATTTATATTGCGAATTATTTGTCTATAATTGTTTGATTAATATCTAATGTTGATTAAATTTAATTTCGATTATCAAAAAAAACAGATGTTCTTACTTTAAAAATATTATTGATTTCTTAAAGTACGAACCTGCCTCGTTTTGGTCCTTGCTTTACAACATCATTGACGCTCCTAATAATACATCGCCAGCACCAACGCAGATTTAAGCCATTACATGCATTGAATCCACGGAGCTTTCGGTCCTCTCTAGTTTATGGGCTCTCAAAGGGGACATATAATGAAAATTAAACCATAACAAGTTGGGAATTATTTGTAAACGTAATGGATATAAGTTTTGAATTATAATAAACGATAACGTGTCCAAAAGTTAGAAAGATGTAAGGTCCAATGCATGACACCAAGAATAAATGAATTCTATATACAAAATGTAGTTTAGTTTTAGATGGAAGTCAACAATAAATATTCAACATGATAAATGTTTTTATGCAGCAAATTGAATCCACGGAGCTTTCGGTCCTCTCTAGTTTATGGGCTCTCAAAGGGGACATATAATGAAAATTAAACCATAACAAGTTGGGAATTATTTGTAAACGTAATGGATATAAGTTTTGAATTATAATAAACGATAACGTGTCCAAAAGTTAGAAAGATGTAAGGTCCAATGCATGACACCAAGAATAAATGAATTCTATATACAAAATGTAGTTTAGTTTTAGATGGAAGTCAACAATAAATATTCAACATGATAAAAGTTTTTATGCAGCAAATTGAATCCACGGAGCTTTCGGTCCTCTCTAGTTTATGGGCTCTCAAAGGGGACATATAATGAAAATTAAACCATAACAAGTTGGGAATTATTTGTAAACGTAATGGATATAAGTTTTGAATTATAATAAACGATAACGTGTCCAAAAGTTAGAAAGATGTAAGGTCCAATGCATGACACCAAGAATAAATGAATTCTATATACAAAATGTAGTTTAGTTTTAGATGGAAGTCAACAATAAATATTCAACATGATAAATGTTTTTATGCAGCAAATTGAATCCACGGAGCTTTCGGTCCTCTCTAGTTTATGGGCTCTCAAAGGGGACATATAATGAAAATTAAACCATAACAAGTTGGGAATTATTTGTAAACGTAATGGATATAAGTTTTGAATTATAATAAACGATAACGTGTCCAAAAGTTAGAAAGATGTAAGGTCCAATGCATGACACCAAGAATAAATGAATTCTATATACAAAATGTAGTTTAGTTTTAGATGGAAGTCAACAATAAATATTCAACATGATAAATGTTTTTATGCAGCAAATTGAATCCACGGAGCTTTCGGTCCTCTCTAGTTTATGGGCTCTCAAAGGGGACATATAATGAAAATTAAACCATAACAAGTTGGGAATTATTTGTAAACGTAATGGATATAAGTTTTGAATTATAATAAACGATAACGTGTCCAAAAGTTAGAAAGATGTAAGGTCCAATGCATGACACCAAGAATAAATGAATTCTATATACAAAATGTAGTTTAGTTTTAGATGGAAGTCAACAATAAATATTCAACATGATAAATGTTTTTATGCAGCAAATTGAATCCACGGAGCTTTCGGTCCTCTCTAGTTTATGGGCTCTCAAAGGGGACATATAATGAAAATTAAACCATAACAAGTTGGGAATTATTTGTAAACGTAATGGATATAAGTTTTGAATTATAATAAACGATAACGTGTCCAAAAGTTAGAAAGATGTAAGGTCCAATGCATGACACCAAGAATAAATGAATTCTATATACAAAATGTAGTTTAGTTTTAGATGGAAGTCAACAATAAATATTCAACATGATAAATGTTTTTATGCAGCAAATTGAATCCACGGAGCTTTCGGTCCTCTCTAGTTTATGGGCTCTCAAAGGGGACATATAATGAAAATTAAACCATAACAAGTTGGGAATTATTTGTAAACGTAATGGATATAAGTTTTGAATTATAATAAACGATAACGTGTCCAAAAGTTAGAAAGATGTAAGGTCCAATGCATGACACCAAGAATAAATGAATTCTATATACAAAATGTAGTTTAGTTTTAGATGGAAGTCAACAATAAATATTCAACATGATAAATGTTTTTATGCAGCAAATTAAAAATTCAACATACCATATTAGTTTAATGAATATTTATCGGCCATTTGTTTACAATTTATATTGCGAATTATTTGTCTATAATTGTTTGATTAATATCTAATGTTGATTAAATTTAATTTTGATTATCAAAAAAAACAGATGTTCTTACTTTAAAAATATTATTGATTTCTTCGGTCCTCTCTAGTTTATGGGCTCTCAAAGGGGACATATAATGAAAATTAAACCATAACAAGTTGGGAATTATTTGTAAACGTAATGGATATAAGTTTTGAATTATAATAAACGATAACGTGTCCAAAAGTTAGAAAGTTGTAAGGTCCAATGCATGACACCAAGAATAAATGAATTCTATATACAAAATGTAGTTTAGTTTTAGATGGAAGTCAACAATAAATATTCAACATGATAAATGTTTTTATGCAGCAAATTGAATCCACGGAGCTTTCGGTCCTCTCTAGTTTATGGGCTCTCAAAGGGGACATATAATGAAAATTAAACCATAACAAGTTGGGAATTATTTGTAAACGTAATGGATATAAGTTTTGAATTATAATAAACGATAACGTGTCCAAAAGTTAGAAAGATGTAAGGTCCAATGCATGACACCAAGAATAAATGAATTCTATATACAAAATGTAGTTTAGTTTTAGATGGAAGTCAACAATAAATATTCAACATGATAAATGTTTTTATGCAGCAAATTGAATCCACGGAGCTTTCGGTCCTCTCTAGTTTATGGGCTCTCAAAGGGGACATATAATGAAAATTAAACCATAACAAGTTGGGAATTATTTGTAAACGTAATGGATATAAGTTTTGAATTATAATAAACGATAACGTGTCCAAAAGTTAGAAAGATGTAAGGTCCAATGCATGACACCAAGAATAAATGAATTCTATATACAAAATGTAGTTTAGTTTTAGATGGAAGTCAACAATAAATATTCAACATGATAAATGTTTTTATGCAGCAAATTGAATCCACGGAGCTTTCGGTCCTCTCTAGTTTATGGGCTCTCAAAGGGGACATATAATGAAAATTAAACCATAACAAGTTGGGAATTATTTGTAAACGTAATGGATATAAGTTTTGAATTATAATAAACGATAACGTGTCCAAAAGTTAGAAAGATGTAAGGTCCAATGCATGACACCAAGAATAAATGAATTCTATATACAAAATGTAGTTTAGTTTTAGATGGAAGTCAACAATAAATATTCAACATGATAAATGTTTTTATGCAGCAAATTGAATCCACGGAGCTTTCGGTCCTCTCTAGTTTATGGGCTCTCAAAGGGGACATATAATGAAAATTAAACCATAACAAGTTGGGAATTATTTGTAAACGTAATGGATATAAGTTTTGAATTATAATAAACGATAACGTGTCCAAAAGTTAGAAAGATGTAAGGTCCAATGCATGACACCAAGAATAAATGAATTCTATATACAAAATGTAGTTTAGTTTTAGATGGAAGTCAACAATAAATATTCAACATGATAAATGTTTTTATGCAGCAAATTGAATCCACGGAGCTTTCGGTCCTCTCTAGTTTATGGGCTCTCAAAGGGGACATATAATGAAAATTAAACCATAACAAGTTGGGAATTATTTGTAAACGTAATGGATATAAGTTTTGAATTATAATAAACGATAACGTGTCCAAAAGTTAGAAAGATGTAAGGTCCAATGCATGACACCAAGAATAAATGAATTCTATATACAAAATGTAGTTTAGTTTTAGATGGAAGTCAACAATAAATATTCAACATGATAAATGTTTTTATGCAGCAAATTAAAAATTCAACATACCATATTAGTTTAATGAATATTTATCGGCCATTTGTTTACAATTTATATTGCGAATTATTTGTCTATAATTGTTTGATTAATATCTAATGTTGATTAAATTTAATTTTGATTATCAAAAAAAACAGATGTTCTTACTTTAAAAATATTATTGATTTCTTCGGTCCTCTCTAGTTTATGGGCTCTCAAAGGGGACATATAATGAAAATTAAACCATAACAAGTTGGGAATTATTTGTAAACGTAATGGATATAAGTTTTGAATTATAATAAACGATAACGTGTCCAAAAGTTAGAAAGTTGTAAGGTCCAATGCATGACACCAAGAATAAATGAATTCTATATACAAAATGTAGTTTAGTTTTAGATGGAAGTCAACAATAAATATTCAACATGATAAATGTTTTTATGCAGCAAATTGAATCCACGGAGCTTTCGGTCCTCTCTAGTTTATGGGCTCTCAAAGGGGACATATAATGAAAATTAAACCATAACAAGTTGGGAATTATTTGTAAACGTAATGGATATAAGTTTTGAATTATAATAAACGATAACGTGTCCAAAAGTTAGAAAGATGTAAGGTCCAATGCATGACACCAAGAATAAATGAATTCTATATACAAAATGTAGTTTAGTTTTAGATGGAAGTCAACAATAAATATTCAACATGATAAATGTTTTTATGCAGCAAATTGAATCCACGGAGCTTTCGGTCCTCTCTAGTTTATGGGCTCTCAAAGGGGACATATAATGAAAATTAAACCATAACAAGTTGGGAATTATTTGTAAACGTAATGGATATAAGTTTTGAATTATAATAAACGATAACGTGTCCAAAAGTTAGAAAGATGTAAGGTCCAATGCATGACACCAAGAATAAATGAATTCTATATACAAAATGTAGTTTAGTTTTAGATGGAAGTCAACAATAAATATTCAACATGATAAATGTTTTTATGCAGCAAATTGAATCCACGGAGCTTTCGGTCCTCTCTAGTTTATGGGCTCTCAAAGGGGACATATAATGAAAATTAAACCATAACAAGTTGGGAATTATTTGTAAACGTAATGGATATAAGTTTTGAATTATAATAAACGATAACGTGTCCAAAAGTTAGAAAGATGTAAGGTCCAATGCATGACACCAAGAATAAATGAATTCTATATACAAAATGTAGTTTAGTTTTAGATGGAAGTCAACAATAAATATTCAACATGATAAATGTTTTTATGCAGCAAATTGAATCCACGGAGCTTTCGGTCCTCTCTAGTTTATGGGCTCTCAAAGGGGACATATAATGAAAATTAAACCATAACAAGTTGGGAATTATTTGTAAACGTAATGGATATAAGTTTTGAATTATAATAAACGATAACGTGTCCAAAAGTTAGAAAGATGTAAGGTCCAATGCATGACACCAAGAATAAATGAATTCTATATACAAAATGTAGTTTAGTTTTAGATGGAAGTCAACAATAAATATTCAACATGATAAATGTTTTTATGCAGCAAATTGAATCCACGGAGCTTTCGGTCCTCTCTAGTTTATGGGCTCTCAAAGGGGACATATAATGAAAATTAAACCATAACAAGTTGGGAATTATTTGTAAACGTAATGGATATAAGTTTTGAATTATAATAAACGATAACGTGTCCAAAAGTTAGAAAGATGTAAGGTCCAATGCATGACACCAAGAATAAATGAATTCTATATACAAAATGTAGTTTAGTTTTAGATGGAAGTCAACAATAAATATTCAACATGATAAATGTTTTTATGCAGCAAATTGAATCCACGGAGCTTTCGGTCCTCTCTAGTTTATGGGCTCTCAAAGGGGACATATAATGAAAATTAAACCATAACAAGTTGGGAATTATTTGTAAACGTAATGGATATAAGTTTTGAATTATAATAAACGATAACGTGTCCAAAAGTTAGAAAGATGTAAGGTCCAATGCATGACACCAAGAATAAATGAATTCTATATACAAAATGTAGTTTAGTTTTAGATGGAAGTCAACAATAAATATTCAACATGATAAATGTTTTTATGCAGCAAATTGAATCCACGGAGCTTTCGGTCCTCTCTAGTTTATGGGCTCTCAAAGGGGACATATAATGAAAATTAAACCATAACAAGTTGGGAATTATTTGTAAACGTAATGGATATAAGTTTTGAATTATAATAAACGATAACGTGTCCAAAAGTTAGAAAGATGTAAGGTCCAATGCATGACACCAAGAATAAATGAATTCTATATACAAAATGTAGTTTAGTTTTAGATGGAAGTCAACATAAATATTCAACATGATAAATGTTTTTATGCAGCAAATTGAATCCACGGAGCTTTCGGTCCTCTCTAGTTTATGGGCTCTCAAAGGGGACATATAATGAAAATTAAACCATAACAAGTTGGGAATTATTTGTAAACGTAATGGATATAAGTTTTGAATTATAATAAACGATAACGTGTCCAAAAGTTAGAAAGATGTAAGGTCCAATGCATGACACCAAGAATAAATGAATTCTATATACAAAATGTAGTTTAGTTTTAGATGGAAGTCAACAATAAATATTCAACATGATAAATGTTTTTATGCAGCAAATTGAATCCACGGAGCTTTCGGTCCTCTCTAGTTTATGGGCTCTCAAAGGGGACATATAATGAAAATTAAACCATAACAAGTTGGGAATTATTTGTAAACGTAATGGATATAAGTTTTGAATTATAATAAACGATAACGTGTCCAAAAGTTAGAAAGATGTAAGGTCCAATGCATGACACCAAGAATAAATGAATTCTATATACAAAATGTAGTTTAGTTTTAGATGGAAGTCAACAATAAATATTCAACATGATAAATGTTTTTATGCAGCAAATTGAATCCACGGAGCTTTCGGTCCTCTCTAGTTTATGGGCTCTCAAAGGGGACATATAATGAAAATTAAACCATAACAAGTTGGGAATTATTTGTAAACGTAATGGATATAAGTTTTGAATTATAATAAACGATAACGTGTCCAAAAGTTAGAAAGATGTAAGGTCCAATGCATGACACCAAGAATAAATGAATTCTATATACAAAATGTAGTTTAGTTTTAGATGGAAGTCAACAATAAATATTCAACATGATAAATGTTTTTATGCAGCAAATTAAAAATTCAACATACCATATTAGTTTAATGAATATTTATCGGCCATTTGTTTACAATTTATATTGCGAATTATTTGTCTATAATTGTTTGATTAATATCTAATGTTGATTAAATTTAATTTTGATTATCAAAAAAAACAGATGTTCTTACTTTAAAAATATTATTGATTTCTTCGGTCCTCTCTAGTTTATGGGCTCTCAAAGGGGACATATAATGAAATTAAACCATAACAAGTTGGGAATTATTTGTAAACGTAATGGATATAAGTTTTGAATTATAATAAACGATAACGTGTCCAAAAGTTAGAAAGATGTAAGGTCCAATGCATGACACCAAGAATAAATGAATTCTATATACAAAATGTAGTTTAGTTTTAGATGGAAGTCAACAATAAATATTCAACATGATAAATGTTTTTATGCAGCAAATTGAATCCACGGAGCTTTCGGTCCTCTCTAGTTTATGGGCTCTCAAAGGGGACATATAATGAAAATTAAACCATAACAAGTTGGGAATTATTTGTAAACGTAATGGATATAAGTTTTGAATTATAATAAACGATAACGTGTCCAAAAGTTAGAAAGATGTAAGGTCCAATGCATGACACCAAGAATAAATGAATTCTATATACAAAATGTAGTTTAGTTTTAGATGGAAGTCAACAATAATATTCAACATGATAAATGTTTTTATGCAGCAAATTGAATCCACGGAGCTTTCGGTCCTCTCTAGTTTATGGGCTCTCAAAGGGGACATATAATGAAAATTAAACCATAACAAGTTGGGAATTATTTGTAAACGTAATGGATATAAGTTTTGAATTATAATAAACGATAACGTGTCCAAAAGTTAGAAAGATGTAAGGTCCAATGCATGACACCAAGAATAAATGAATTCTATATACAAAATGTAGTTTAGTTTTAGATGGAAGTCAACAATAAATATTCAACATGATAAATGTTTTTATGCAGCAAATTAAAAATTCAACATACCATATTAGTTTAATGAATATTTATCGGCCATTTGTTTACAATTTATATTGCGAATTATTTGTCTATAATTGTTTGATTAATATCTAATGTTGATTAAATTTAATTTTGATTATCAAAAAAACAGATGTTCTTACTTTAAAAATATTATTGATTTCTTCGGTCCTCTCTAGTTTATGGGCTCTCAAAGGGGACATATAATGAAAATTAAACCATAACAAGTTGGGAATTATTTGTAAACGTAATGGATATAAGTTTTGAATTATAATAAACGATAACGTGTCCAAAAGTTAGAAAGATGTAAGGTCCAATGCATGACACCAAGAATAAATGAATTCTATATACAAAATGTAGTTTAGTTTTAGATGGAAGTCAACAATAAATATTCAACATGATAAATGTTTTTATGCAGCAAATTGAATCCACGGAGCTTTCGGTCCTCTCTAGTTTATGGGCTCTCAAAGGGGACATATAATGAAAATTAAACCATAACAAGTTGGGAATTATTTGTAAACGTAATGGATATAAGTTTTGAATTATAATAAACGATAACGTGTCCAAAAGTTAGAAAGATGTAAGGTCCAATGCATGACACCAAGAATAAATGAATTCTATATACAAAATGTAGTTTAGTTTTAGATGGAAGTCAACAATAAATATTCAACATGATAAATGTTTTTATGCAGCAAATTGAATCCACGGAGCTTTCGGTCCTCTCTAGTTTATGGGCTCTCAAAGGGGACATATAATGAAAATTAAACCATAACAAGTTGGGAATTATTTGTAAACGTAATGGATATAAGTTTTGAATTATAATAAACGATAACGTGTCCAAAAGTTAGAAAGATGTAAGGTCCAATGCATGACACCAAGAATAAATGAATTCTATATACAAAATGTAGTTTAGTTTTAGATGGAAGTCAACAATAAATATTCAACATGATAAATGTTTTTATGCAGCAAATTAAAAATTCAACATACCATATTAGTTTAATGAATATTTATCGGCCATTTGTTTACAATTTATATTGCGAATTATTTGTCTATAATTGTTTGATTAATATCTAATGTTGATTAAATTTAATTTTGATTATCAAAAAAAACAGATGTTCTTACTTTAAAAATATTATTGATTTCTTCGGTCCTCTCTAGTTTATGGGCTCTCAAAGGGGACATATAATGAAAATTAAACCATAACAAGTTGGGAATTATTTGTAAACGTAATGGATATAAGTTTTGAATTATAATAAACGATAACGTGTCCAAAAGTTAGAAAGTTGTAAGGTCCAATGCATGACACCAAGAATAAATGAATTCTATATACAAAATGTAGTTTAGTTTTAGATGGAAGTCAACAATAAATATTCAACATGATAAATGTTTTTATGCAGCAAATTGAATCCACGGAGCTTTCGGTCCTCTCTAGTTTATGGGCTCTCAAAGGGACATATAATGAAAATTAAACCATAACAGTTGGGAATTATTTGTAAACGTAATGGATATAAGTTTTGAATTATAATAAACGATAACGTGTCCAAAAGTTAGAAAGATGTAAGGTCCAATGCATGACACCAAGAATAAATGAATTCTATATACAAAATGTAGTTTAGTTTTAGATGGAAGTCAACAATAAATATTCAACATGATAAATGTTTTTATGCAGCAAATTGAATCCACGGAGCTTTCGGTCCTCTCTAGTTTATGGGCTCTCAAAGGGGACATATAATGAAAATTAAACCATAACAAGTTGGGAATTATTTGTAAACGTAATGGATATAAGTTTTGAATTATAATAAACGATAACGTGTCCAAAAGTTAGAAAGATGTAGGTCCAATGCATGACACCAAGAATAAATGAATTCTATATACAAAATGTAGTTTAGTTTTAGATGGAAGTCAACAATAAATATTCAACATGATAAATGTTTTTATGCAGCAAATTGAATCCACGGAGCTTTCGGTCCTCTCTAGTTTATGGGCTCTCAAAGGGGACATATAATGAAAATTAAACCATAACAAGTTGGGAATTATTTGTAAACGTAATGGATATAAGTTTTGAATTATAATAAACGATAACGTGTCCAAAAGTTAGAAAGATGTAAGGTCCAATGCATGACACCAAGAATAAATGAATTCTATATACAAAATGTAGTTTAGTTTTAGATGGAAGTCAACAATAAATATTCAACATGATAAATGTTTTTATGCAGCAAATTGAATCCACGGAGCTTTCGGTCCTCTCTAGTTTATGGGCTCTCAAAGGGGACATATAATGAAAATTAAACCATAACAAGTTGGGAATTATTTGTAAACGTAATGGATATAAGTTTTGAATTATAATAAACGATAACGTGTCCAAAAGTTAGAAAGATGTAAGGTCCAATGCATGACACCAAGAATAAATGAATTCTATATACAAAATGTAGTTTAGTTTTAGATGGAAGTCAACAATAAATATTCAACATGATAAATGTTTTTATGCAGCAAATTAAAAATTCAACATACCATATTAGTTTAATGAATATTTATCGGCCATTTGTTTACAATTTATATTGCGAATTATTTGTCTATAATTGTTTGATTAATATCTAATGTTGATTAAATTTAATTTTGATTATCAAAAAAAACAGATGTTCTTACTTTAAAAATATTATTGATTTCTTCGGTCCTCTCTAGTTTATGGGCTCTCAAAGGGGACATATAATGAAAATTAAACCATAACAAGTTGGGAATTATTTGTAAACGTAATGGATATAAGTTTTGAATTATAATAAACGATAACGTGTCCAAAAGTTAGAAAGATGTAAGGTCCAATGCATGACACCAAGAATAAATGAATTCTATATACAAAATGTAGTTTAGTTTTAGATGGAAGTCAACAATAAATATTCAACATGATAAATGTTTTTATGCAGCAAATTGAATCCACGGAGCTTTCGGTCCTCTCTAGTTTATGGGCTCTCAAAGGGGACATATAATGAAAATAAACCATAACAAGTTGGGAATTATTTGTAAACGTAATGGATATAATAAACGATAACGTGTCCAAAAGTTAGAAAGATGTAAGGTCCAATGCATGACACCAAGAATAAATGAATTCTATATACAAAATGTAGTTTAGTTTTAGATGGAAGTCAACAATAAATATTCAACATGATAAATGTTTTTATGCAGCAAATTGAATCCACGGAGCTTTCGGTCCTCTCTAGTTTATGGGCTCTCAAAGGGGACATATAATGAAAATTAAACCATAACAAGTTGGGAATTATTTGTAAATGTTGAAATTACGTTATAATTTAAATAAGCTTTATATGTTTTTGATCTGGCAACGCTCAATTATAGCTTAAGAAGTCATTGTGAAATTCCCATTACTCAGTTTCAATTAAACCGTCAACTACACCACTACGTTCTTGTGTTTATTTGGTCGGTCGGTCTAGAAGCACATAACGGTTGTCCTGATCGTACGGTAAATAACTAACAGTTGGTTATGGGCCTTCAGCAAGCTAAGTTTTCGGTTTGAATAATTCAAAGTAATTAAATGGACTAACACGCGTCCGGTTGAAACTCGAAATAAATAAAAACTAATTTGCGGAATTCGACAAAATGAGTGTGTCAATTCAAATAGAAAAATTAGGCGACGACAATTACGACGTATGGAGCATTTTAATGCGTAGTGTGCTTATAACAGCAGATCTATGGAAAGTCGTTTTGGCCAATATGTAAAGCCAGAAGATGGCTCTGAAGATTCCGAAAGATGGAATATGCTCGATCAAAAGGCCCTGGCAAGTTTGTTTTTAAATTTAAAAGCAACGCAGTTAATGCATATAAAGGCATGCACAACAGCAGCAGACGCATGGAAAAAATTGTGTGATGTACATTTGCCAGGTGGCCCGATCAGAAAAGTGCAGTTATATCAAAAACTATCAAGGCTGAGAATGCTTGAAGGGGATAACGTTGTTCAATATGTCAATAAATTTGCTGAAACAGTCGACAAATTAGCTGAGATGGACATAACAATTAATGATGAATTAAAAAGCATCATGTTGTTATCCAGTTTACCAAATTCGTGGGAAAATTTCGTCGTAGCGATCGAAACACGCGACACGCTGCCGACGTTCGAAACGGTAAAAGTGAAGCTTCTGGAAGAAGGAGCGCGCAAGCAAGAGAGGGACGATCGCGAAGGTTCTGTCCAAGCCGTGTATGTACATACAAAATTACATGGAACTGCAAAGCAAAAACAACGCGAAGAAAATAACCTTGAAAAACATAGTTTCAAGGGCAAATGCTACATTTGCGAGAAATTCGGACACCGAGCACGAGAATGCCCGAGCAAAGAGAGGCATAAAAAACTAGGGGAAAGCAAGGAGAAATCAAACTGCTTGATGCATATTAGTGCTACCACTCAAAGGAAGAACATATGGTGTGTTGATAGTGGTGCCACGTCGCATATGTGTTGTGACAAGGGATTGTTTACATCTTTCATGAATAAGGAAACATCGATTATGCTAGCAGCTGATAAGTTCGTGAAATCGAGCGGCATCGGGACTGTCATGCTTAAATCACAAAATGTAAAAATTGAATTACGAGATGTAATTTACGTTCCATCATTGCATATGAATTTTTTATCAGTGAGCAAGTCTGCGGAGTACGAAAACATAACTACTTTTGATAAAAAGGCGGCGGTGATAAAAAATAAACAAGGTGAAGTGATGATGAGAGCAATGCAAGAAGACAATTTGTATTTATTTACAAGTAGCTCTAAAAACGGTGCGGTTCATTTGTTGAATGATTCTCTC
Organism: Drosophila santomea; assembly: GCF_016746245.2. Classification (NCBI taxonomy): domain Eukaryota; kingdom Metazoa; phylum Arthropoda; class Insecta; order Diptera; family Drosophilidae; genus Drosophila; species Drosophila santomea. The sequence goes on from NW_025318947.1 coordinate 167,154, forward strand.
GCATGGCAACATGGCACAATCGGTTTGGTCATTTAAATTTTCAATGTTTAAAAGAAATCAAAGAAAAAGAGCTAGTAATTGGCATGGACGTTAAAAATATGTCGGTGAATATTAATTGCGACACATGCAATATGGCAAAAATACACGTATTGCCATTCCCACAGAATAGCGAGAGAGCTACGCAAAGTGTACTGGAACTAGTTCACAGTGACGTGTGCGGGCCAGTGAATGTTAGTTCTTTAGGCGGCAACAAGTATTTCGTCACGTTCATAGACGACTATTCAAGGAAAATATTTATATATTTTATGCATGCGAAGAATGAAGTGTTTGATAAATTCCAATTGTTCAAATCATATGTCGAGTGCCAAACGGGCAAGAAAATAAAAGCTTTACGAAGTGACAACGGGACAGAATATGTAAACAGGCAGTTTACAGAGTATTTGAACACCTGCGGCATAAAAAGGCAATTAACGGTTCCGTATACACCACAACAAAACGGCGTCGCGGAACGCGCTAATCGAACGATCGTCGAGATGGCCAAAAGTATGCTGATTCATGCGAAATTAGAGGAGTTTTTGTGGGCCGAGGCCGTGTCCACAGCTTCATATTTGCGTAACAGGTGCCCTTCCAAAGCACTCATGGGCGCTACACCCTTCGAAATATGGCAAAATAGGAAGCCATCCGTTAAACATTTACGAGTGTTCGGATCTCGCGCGTTTGCACTGGATAAGACAAGAAAAAGCAAGTTCCAGGCAAAAGGAAAAGAGTATATATTTGTAGGATACTCTTCAACAGCTAAAGCTTACCGTTTATACGATCGTGAAAAACGTATCATTGTTGCACATCGTGATGTCAAATTTGTAGAGGGTGAGTTTGATAACCCTGAATCTGAAAAATGCACTATTTCGGAACAAAATAATGACTTCGCTACAAACATCATTCACCTTGAGTCAAACATCCAAGTACCAGAGCAGCAGCGGCAGGCTATGCCCATGGTGGTCGAGCAGAGCAGTAATTCTTACGACAGCTATGACTCCGGTGAAGAGGAGGAGGAGTTTGTAAGCGCAAGCGATGAAAAACAAATTCTCACTGAGGAGGAGATCGTACCAGACGTACAAGAGCAAGAAGCAACGCACCTCGACGTGGACCCGGCAGACCAAAAATTATTCGCAGTGGTAAGTCCGGTAGACCCAGAAAACATATAACAGCCTCAATTACATTGAAGACATTGAGACGCCACAGTGCGTGGAGACGCTTTACGAGGCGAGCATGCCCAAGACTGGAAGACGTCAATGCAGAAAGAATATGATGCTTCATTTTCAAATAACACATGACATTGTGTGATTTACCTATAGGACAGAAGGCCATAGGATCCAAGTGGGTCTTTCGCGTCAAAAAGGATAAAGAGGGAAATATACAAAAGTTAAATCAAGACTTGTTGCTCAAGTTGTGGGCAAAGATGGGCGTCAACTATTCGGAAACGTTTTCTCCAGTAATCCGCTACGAAACCATCAGAATGCTATTCGCTATAGCAGCAGAAAAACAGCTATGCATGCACCAGGTTGACATATCAAACGCATATTTAAACCGGCAGACTTCAAGAAGAAGTGTATATGAGGCAACCACAAAACTTCATTGATGAGAAGCATCCAAACAAAGTATTAAAGCTTCAAAAGGCGATCTACGGACTTAAACAGTCAGGGCGTGTCTGGAATGACACATTGGACGAAGTTTTAAAGAGCATTGGTTTTCAAGCGCAGCAAAAATGAGGCGTGCCTGTACGTAAAGCAGCAGCAGCAACAACACAGTTACATTGCAGTATATGTCGACGATCTAATCATCATCAGCTACGACGAGAACGAGATCAGCGCGATTAAGAGGAAGATCGCAAATAAATTCGACATACATGATGGCGGCCAACTAAATTATTTCCTTGGCATGGAAATCCAACGAGAAAGTACAAGAGGGTCGATTTCGCTATGCCAGAAGCAGTTCATCATAAACCTATTGGATGAATATGGCATGCAAAATTGTCGTCCCGCAGCTACGCCGCTAGACCCTGGTTATAAGATGGGTTGTAGAAATGAGAATTGTGTCAAGGTAAATATAACACAATTTCAATCATTAATCGGTTCCCTTATGTATTTAGCAGTCTTGAGCCGACCAGACATTTTGCATACAGTGAGCAAACTGTCGCAAAGAAATAATGATCCACACAGTGAAGACGAGACTGCAGCGAAACATGTTTTGAGATACCTCTCAGCCACGGTTGATCTCAAAATCACATACAGCAAGTCCGGCGAACAGGTAATGGGCTTCGCCGACGCAGACTGGGCAAACGACCTGTCAGATCGCAAATCATACAGTGGGTATGCATTCTTCCTTGGAGGCAGTGCGTTTTCATGGACTTCAGCTAAGCAGAGCGTCGTCGCCATGAGCAGTACAGAAGCAGAGTACGTTGCTTTATCCACGGCTGCAAAAGAAGCGGTGTATCTTCGCCGT